>NC_069783.1:58121488-58421488 GCF_027406575.1 Nycticebus coucang
TTAAGTGCATCTTCCAGACTTTGATCTATTCATTAATATGAAATACATTTTCACAAATGTGTGTTTAACACCTAAATTGCTTACTTTTGCATAAATTACATAATATTGTGATATAACTTTTTTTCAGCTAACTGTTAAAGTTCTTTGTATTTCATGATTTATAAATTGACCTTATTCTTTTATATTTCTGAATAGTTTTCCATAATATGAATGAACTTAATTCCTACACATAGTTGATTATTGAAATTCATTAGAGTCCAATTTTTCTTAATTATGAAAAAATGTTGCCATAATAAACATCAACTTACCTTCTTCAGACACTGTTCAAGCATTGTGAAAGAATAAATACTGAAAAGTGGGATATCTATGGCAAAGTCTGTGGAAATTTTCAGTGTTAATAGGGATACTGATAAATCATCCCACTAAAGAAAATATGCAAGTTTGCATGGCCACAATAGTAAATTATGGTCCTCATTCCCCTCTTTTTAAATTTAAAATTGTATGATTTTTTTGAGATTTAATCTCTCTTCATCTATTATGTCATTTATTTTCTTGTGTTGTGTTAATTTCCTGTTAATTTTTTGGACAATTTTGTATTTAAATACATGTTTTCCTTGTTAAGTTTTTGGAGATATATCTTCCTGTCTGTATATATGTGTGTGTTTATATATGAATATGTGTGTGTATGGATATATTTGACAGTAATTATTTCCCTTTTATATATGTTTTATTATTTTTTCAGCCTATTATTAGTCTTTTATCTATAGAATCGTTGTCATACAGAAGATTTAATTTTTATGTCCCCCGAAATCTGTTAATCTTGGAAGCTTTTTCACTCACAAAGGTTTTAAAAAGTACCCTAAATTTTCTTCTTCTAAATCTTCATTGTCTTTCTTTTCATTAGCTTTAAAAAAAAAAAGTGGGCCTTTATTATTGCATTCCAATATTTATTAAGAATGTTCATTTATTTGTATGAAAAATATTTTTTATGTATTGAAATGATTGTATCTTATTTCTCTTTTAATTTATTAACTAGTTAATTATATTAACAGATGTCATTTTGGACCATTCTTGCATTTCTGGGATATATCTTACTTGTTCAGAATTTAGGAGTATTTTGGTGGGTTCTCTAGTACTGGAAATAATTTATTTATATATTTGTTACATCTGTTAATATTTGATATATTTGCCTGTACTTTGCATCTATGCTTAATAATAATATTACCTTTTTAGTTGACCTCAGCCTTGATTGCTTTTTGTGTTGTATTCATCTTGTTGGAGAATCAGACTACAGAACAAACTTTGAAAGTTTCCTTCACTTTTTCTAGAAGACTTTTATAATGTATGATTTTCTTTAAACTTGGGAAAGATAATTGAGTAACTCTTCAAACATTTCTTAATAACCTGGATATTAGAAAAATAGAGAGAAGTGCATAAAATATAGTATATATCTCAATGCCTATCCCAAGTGAACCTCTCCATAATTACCATCCACCTCATGAGATAGATTATCACTGAGACTCAACATGACCTCCTTTCATGCCTCCCTCCAGTAAACCTTCTTCCTCCTCCAAAAGCAATCAATAACCTCATTTTGAACATTTTAATTTAGTTTTCCCTGCTGTTTAACTTACTGTAAGTGAAATTATAACATGTGTCTGCTTTCATGTCTGATTTCTTTTCTTTGACATTATGTATGTCTGAATTTATTCATGTTTCAATATGTAGCACTAATACATCCATTTTGGTGCTGTATAATATCCCGTTGTAAGATATATTACTTGTCAATTCCATTTATCAAATATATATTTTCAGATTTTGGCTATTATGGTACACACTTCTATTGGCATCCTTTGGTGTTATTTGGCACTCACATGCATTATTCCTACTGGTTACCCCAAAGAATGGAATTGTTTTAGAAGATAATACCAAACGATGGTATCGGTTGATATTCCCAGCCATAATATCTTGGCAGCAATGCTCCACAGCCCCTATTTTCACTACAGCTTTCCATTGTCATTCTTTTTAATTTTAATAAGTCTAGAGAATGTGTTCCAAAATATTACAGTTAATTTGCATTTTCCTTTTGAGCATCTTTTCACATATTATTGGTCATTTAGAGATTCTCTTTTTGATAGGATCATTTAAGCTCCAACTTGTTAGGAGGTAGGGGAGGTTGTGTGTTCAAAAGAAGTTTTAGAAAAACCCTTTAAAATCTACAAACCATACAAGATTGATTTTGTTTTCGGTGTGAGGTAGGGGTCAAAAACCTTTTATTACCCATATAGATATCTGCTAGACCCAGCAAAGTTTAGTGAAAAGATTACCCATTCCTATTTTCCTACAGGCATCTCCATCATGAAACAAGTCTCCGTGTGTATGTGTGTATGTGTCCTGAATCTTTTTACTCCTTTAGCATATTTTTCACTATAATAATTTTTTAGTTACTATAGCTTTAACATAAGTCTAATATCTAAGTCTTTGCAACTTCCCTTTGTTAATTTTGTCTTTTCTTTTTCCATATACATTTTAGAGATAGCTTGCTAATTTCCATAATATAACCTGTCAATGAATTTCTTAAAGATTATATTGACTCTAAGTATCAGTTTTGGGAGAATTGATATCTTTACAATCTTGAATCTTGGAATCAATGAACATAGTATTTCCTCCATTTATTTATAACTTATGGATCTTCTTTCATTATTGTTTGATAGTTTTCTGCATAGACTTCTTACAATTATTTTGTTAGCTCTTATCCAAATGATTTATTTTTATGCAATTAAAGTGGTTTCTCTTGATACACATAGTTCATTTTCTTCTACTTTTAGAGGCTAGTACATATAAAAATATAATTAACTATTGTGCCTTATTGTTTTTCAAAGATTCTTTCAGATTTTTATGATTATAATTATATTCTCTTTGATAATAAACATTTTAGTTATTTCTCTTAATTTCTCTACCTTTTGTTTATTTTTCAACCTTTTTGCATTGAATAAGACCTCTAGTAAAAAGATGAATAGTATTGGTAATAGGAAGCATCCTTGAATCATTCTCAATCCTGAACACCTTTCAAGGTTTCACCATTAAGTATAATATTTGCTACACATTTATTTATAATCATATTTTATCTGAAGAAAGTTTCTTTCTATTCCTAGTTTGATAGGATGTTTTATGTGTTTGTTCATTTTAATAAGTAGCAAATGTTTCTAAAAATAGCCTCTTCTATATTTATTGAAAAAAATGTTTTTTTTTGTTGATGTGGTGAATTACATTAATTACTTCTCTAATGATAAATAAACTGCATTTTTGTAATAGAACAAAGTTGGTCATGAAATTTGACCATTTCTATTTATTGCTACATTTGGTTTGCTCTTATTTTGTTCAGAAGATTTGTATCTGTATTTATAAATGAAATTGATGTGGAATTGTTCCTTTTATAATTCCTTCTCAGTTTTGGTACAGAACTTATGCACACCACATAAATTGAGTTGCAAGTGTTCCCTAGTTTCATTTTGTTTTCCACTCTTTAGAAGAAGATGTGTAATATTGTCATGATTTTCTCCTTAAATAACTGGCAGAATTCACCCGTGAAACCTCATGGCCATGGGCTTTTGTGTTTGTTGTTTGTTTGCTTTTTTTTCCCATACAAGACTGTTAATAAGGAAAATATTTTTGACTAACAGTAATATACATTCAATTTTTCTCTATCATCTTATTTTTGTTTTTGGAAGAGAAATTTTTCCTAAGAATTTTCTGATTTCAAGTTACATTTTTTAATTTCTGCCATAAAGTTGTTTAGAATATAAAAATATTTTAAGATTTATAAGAACTGTAACAATGTTTCTTTTCATTCCTGACTTTATTTGTGCATTTGCTCCTTCTCTTTCTCTCACTTATCAATTTTATTAGTGAAACAGAGATTTATCAACCTCAAAGTAAATGTTTCAAAGAATTAACATCTAGCTTTGCTGTATGATTGTTCTCTTTCATTTCTTTAATATCTATTGTATTTATATTTTTCCTTCTACATTCTTTGAGTTTAACACAGTTCTTTTTCTTCCCTAATTTCTTTAGATTTATGCTTTGATTATTTTTTCTTTTTATCTTACAAACATATCTAAATCTAGATTTATGCCTCTAAATTTCTTTAGCGTTAATCAGCAAATTGTAATATTTTTATTGTCATTCATTTTCAAGATATTTCTGATTTCCTCTATAATTTCTTTCTTTCCTCAAAATCAATTTAGAAGTATTCTTCTTAATTTCCAAACATAAACATATTTGTCTTTTCATTTTTGTTTTGTAGCTTAATTTACTCTGTGGTGAAAGAATATATTTAGCATGACTATATCCTTTGCAATATGTTTAGACTTTCAATGTAAATTAGTAGATGGATCTATTTTGGTCAACATCTCAAGTGCACTTTATACAAATTCATATTCTGCAAATGTTGAATGTAGTATTCCACATCAATCATATCTTGTTTGTTAATTGTGTTTCCCAAATATTCTGTATTCTCACTATTTTATTATTTCTGCTGTGTTTTATTAGTTAATGAGAGAAATGTGGTAGTTAGGTTTTAGGTGTACATACATATTTAGAATTATATATTTCTTCTTGTTAAATTAGAACTTTTGCCATTGTGACATGTCCTTTTTAATCTCTATTAATGATTTTTACCTTGAAGTCTTTGTCTAATAATAATATATTTTCATGACCTATGTTTTGGTTAACTATTGCATAGTGTGTACTTTCCATTCCCTGAATTTTCACCTTTCTATATCTTTATATTTAAAGTCTCTTTTGGTTTGAATTTAAGTGGGTTCTAATATTTTAACTAGTCTAATAATTTTATCTTTTAGAAATATTTACTCTATATTTAATATAAGCTAATGCAATTTATCTTTAAATTTAAATTTTTATTATTTTTTACAAGTTTGTCTTGTAAGAAATCTTTTCAATTTTGTTCTCATTTTTTGTCTAGTTTGGGATTAATTGAAGTTTTTTTCAAACATTGTATTTCTTCCCTTTATTAACTTGGCTATCACTTTTACTTATGTTTTATTGATTGATTGATTTGTCTGTTTATTTATTTACTTACTTATTTTGGTTTACTAGAAATTAGAAAATGTATTCTTTTTCTTTTTTTTTTTTTTTTTCTTTTTTGAGATAGAGTCTCATTCTGTAACACTGGATTGAGTGCCCTGGCATCATAACTCATAGCAACTTTAAACTCTTGGGCTGAATTGATTCTCTTGCCTCAGCCTCCTGAGCAGTTGGAACTATAGATGTACACCATGATACTGGCTCATTTTTCTAATTTTTAGTAGAGAGTGTGTCTAATTTCTGCTCAGGCTGAAGAACATACATTCTTGACCTATGGAAGGGTGATATAAGAAGGTTCTTTCATTTTTACCTAGGAATTTTAAGAAACTCAAAGTACTTAAAGTTCATTCACCACTCTCATGTCTTGTAAGCATGTATGTGTGGGTATGTAAAAACCTCACAATACATCATTTTGTTGTTTTTTTCCATTAACAATCAATTTAGATTTACCCATATGATTTATTTTTGATACTTCTTTCTCTTTTTAAAAACATCAGATCATTTTCTTTCTTCCTAAAAATATTCTTTAAAATCTCTTTCAGTGTAAGAGATAATTACAATATAAATTCTTTTATTTTTATGAAAATGTCTTTATTTCAGAAGGATATATACACTGTTATAAAATTTAAGTTAGCCTTTTTATATTTCAGCCCTTTCAAAATAGCATTTCAATGTTTTCCATCTTCCATTGTTTCCACTGAGATGTCTGCTGTCAGCAAAGTTGTAACTCATTTGAAAGTACTTGTTTTTTCTCTCAGCTGCTTTTAAGATCTATTCTGTCCTTTGTCTTCAGTAGTGTTATTATGATAGGTATAAGTTTCTGTTCTTTTGTTTTGCTTGCATAAGGAATAATTTATAATTTGTATTTTTATTTCAGGCAGTGTTTCTTCTAATACATATATATTTTTTTCTTTTTCTTCTTTTTTTTTAACATTCTTTTAACTTGTCTACATATGTCTTGGCGTATATGTTAGAACTTCCCATTTTGTTTCCTTTATTTCCTCTTCTGTTTTCCTTCAATTTATTTCTCTCTCCTCATTTAACCTAGTTATTAGTTACTAATTTTCTTTTTAACTGAAAATTAATACACTATTAAATCTCTTCATCGAGCTATCAGTCATATAATTTTATAATTTAATTCCAGAATGTTCATAAAATTATTAAACATGTATATTTAAAGCTTCCAGTTCTTTGTATTTTTTTTTGTTCTGATTCCAGCTCACTTTATCAAGTATCAGCAAATAGATGGGAGTAAAAATGGCCCCTGGATGTTGGGTTGCCTCTCTATATTTTTGTTCTTTTTTATATTTTTGTATGATAAGTTCTCAGTGTCATACTAGCTCTCCAGTCTTCAAAAGGACTTTAAAATATATTTTTTTATCTGCATTTTTTCAGGTTTTTTTTTCAATAGGATGGTTTATCCAAACTACTTATTATTCATTATCAAGATCAGAAATCCAGAGTTGACTGACTCAATATCCTTCTATTGCTACTGATTAGTAAGATTTCCATCTTTCCTTGAATCAATTTTATTAAAATATTAATATAGAATTAATAATTATTAGCTTAAAAGTACACATGATATTTTATTGTTAGCATTAAATATTCCTCATATCTGTAATTATATCCCATTTTACAAATCAAATGTTAACAATTTATCATTTTTCTTAATTATATTCACCAAATTTTGATATACACAACACTCACACACAGTCATTGATATCACTGGTGAATTGTGCTTTTATTTTTTTGTACTGCTATTGTCTGGTTTTGGTATTGTGCTGATATTGGCTTCATAACTGATTGGGAAATGTTTCATCTTTTTGTGCTTCCTGGAAAATATTATGTATAATTTGTACTAATTCTTCTTTAAAAGTTTGGTGAACTCTTCTAGTGAAATCCAGGGCTAGAAATGCCCCTTTTGGATAATATTAAATTAACAAATTCAATTTCCTCAATAGTTGTAGAACTATTCAAACTATCTATCACTGTTGAATGAGTTACAGTAGTTTATACTTTTTGAAAAGTGGGTCCAATTCATTTACGTTGTCAAATTTACATATGTAGAGTTATTCATTTAAAGTCTATGGGATCTATTATAATATACTATATTTCATTCTTGGTAGTGATAAGGTGTGTGTTTGTTCTTTTTTTGTCAGTATTACTAAAGAATTGTCAATTTTATTTAACTTTTTCAAGCATCAGATCTTTTGTTCATTAATTTTGTCCATTGATTTAGTATTTTTAATTTATTTGATCTCTGCTCTTTTCTTATTACTTTCTTCTTTCTGCTTGCTTTGAATTTATTTTGCTTTTCTTTTTCTACTTTCCAAAAGTAGAAGCTTAGAATATTGATTTGAATATTCTTAGAATTTTTAGAATAATCTCTTTTCTAATGTTAGCATTTCTTGCTATAAATTTCCTGAGCAGAGCTTCATCTGTATTTTGCAACTCTTGATATATTGTGCATTCATTTACATTTAGTTTAATATATTCTCTAATACTCAAGACTTTCTCTTTGATAAATTTTTAATAAATTAATTTTTAATTCTTATGGATATATAATTGTGCATATTTATGAGGTACATGTAAATTTTTAGGCAAGCATACAATATGTAATGATTAAATTGGGAAGGTTGGGATATCCATTTCACCCTCCTACTTATTCTGAAATATACAATGTACTGTTAACTAGACACCCTATTGTGCTACTGAACAAGGGATAGTTTTCCTTCTATTTAACTGTATTTGTATAGACATTAACCAACTATTCTTTATCTCCCCTCCTCACTATCCTTCTGAGGTGCTGGTGTCTATCATTCTACCCTCTACCTTCATATGATCTATTTCTTTAGCTTCTTCATATGAGTAAGAAAACATGATGTGTGTCTTTCTTATTTCACTTAATATTGTGTCTTCCAATTCTATCCATGTTGTTGCAACTCACAGAATTTCAGATTAATTTTGAATTGCATTGCATAGTTTCCAATTAGTTTGAAGATTTGTCCATTGTAATTCTGCTGTCAGATTGTTATTTAACTACTTGGTGGTCAGAGAACATACCTCATATAATCTCAGTTCTTTTAAGTATTTTCAGATTTGTTTTATCGTTCACAGTATGGTTTATCTAGTATTTGTTCCATAAGTACTATAAAACAAAGTGTCTTCTATTGTTCTTGGTGATATGGTATATAAATATTTAATGAAAGCTGCTGAGATTTTCTGTAATCTTGCTGATTTCCTATCTCATTGTATAGGCAATGCATGAAAGGAAGATGTTGAAATCTCCAACCATAATTGTGAATTTGTATATTTTCCATTTCAGTTCTATCAGTTTTTGCTGCACATATTTTGGGGTTTGTTGTTTTGCATATACACATTGTGCCTGAGTGAAGCTGGGTACCTATATATACACAGTTAGGATTACTATGTTTTTCTTGTCATTTGATTGATCCAATAATCGTCATGTAATGCCCTTCTATGACCCTGATAATTTTCTTTGCTATGATATCTAATTCATATGATATCAAAATAGCTAGCTACCCTTCATTCCTTTTTATTAATATTGGCATAGCATAACTTTTTGAAATGTTTAATGTACCTATGTAATTATATTTGAAATAAATTTCTTATTACAATATGTCATGGGCCGTTATTTTTATTCACCCTAACAATCTGTCTTTTAGTTGTTATATCTAGACCTTTCATAGTTAGTGTAATTATTGATATTTTAGGGCTTAAATCTACCTCTTTTTGTTTTTTGTTTGCTCCCTGTGGGTTTGTTTCTTTGTTTTCTTTGTCTTGTGTGTGTGTGTGTATTAAGTGTACATTTTTATAATTCACTTCTCATTTACATATAGTGGTTTGGGGGTTATAGCTATTTATACTTTTAATAAAGGTTCTAGGCATTATATTACATATATAAAACGTATCAGAGTCTACTGGTGTCATTATTTTACCAGTTTGATCAAAGCTTAGAAATATCATCTTCCTTTACATTCACTTTCCCTTCAATATTTCTTATATAATTATTCTGAATGTTTTCTTTAAACACAGTGATAAACACATTAGACAAACATAATTTAGAAAACTAAGAAGAAATGTCCATTTTATTTATCCATATATTTACTTCTTATATTTTCTATATTTTTCTTCTCAATGTTCCAAAAGTCCTTCTCTTATCAGTTCCTTTTAGTTGAACTAACTTTACTAAGCTGCTCATTTACAGTAGCTTTGCCAGTACCAAATTCTCTCAGTTTTCTTTTATTTGAGAATATCATAATTTCATGTTATATAAATGACCCCTGTACAAGGATGCCACACAAATTTGTAAAGTGTTCCATAACTTTATGTTAATTAATTTGATAAAGATAACCTATAATTACACCATGTATTCATAATTAAATCATCACATTATACACATTGAATATATTCAGTCTTTTCAGTCTATATTGTTGATTAAGTATCTGAAAATAAAAAATAATAAAATAAATGTAATATTTTAAGAAATTTATAAAAGATATAAAGAAACAGAAAAGTATAGCCCATAAATAGTAAAAAATGTCAGTAAATAAAATCTATCTTGATAAAACCCCAAAGCTGTACTTTCTAGAAAGACTTTAAATCAGCCACTGAACATATATTCAAAGAGCTAAAGGAAACTATAGCTACGTAATGAAAGGATAAACTACAATGATATCTCACTAAATAGAGAATATAAATTTTAAAAGTCTAAATTCTAAAAAAGAACCAAATGGAAATTCTTGAGCTGAAAACTAAAATAACTCCCATATTAAAAAAAAATAATAATAACTCAAGTTAGACAAAGTAGGACTGGTTTATTACTCCATGATTTTACTTGTTATTGGCTGCAATCCCTGAAAAGAAAAGACAGAAATACAGGCTAACATGTAAGTAGTTTATTTGTGAGCAGGAATGGAGGAAAGAGGAAGTGTACATGAGAAAGGCAAGGTTAATACTGGGCAAGATTGTATCACTGATGTAACACCATTGTGAATCCATGGGCTGCCAGAGCAGCCTTTTGAAATACATCTCAAGACCCTTTGACAGAAAGAGGAAAATATGGATCTATTAGCGACATCTCCCCTTGGAAGGGCTATTTTTTAGTCCCAATATATGTTAACTCTCCTTATATACCACACTCACACTTCTAGGTGGCACTTCTGTGAGTGTCAAAAAAGTTCCTGTTGGTGTTGGGAATTAAGGCAGTGATTAAAGATTTTGCAGGTCAGGAAAGGAAAGGTGCAGTGCAGGCCTTGCCACACTGTCACGTTGTGCCTGAGTGAAGCTGGACACCTAGCAATGGCTGGCATAATACACGAGGTGCCCACATAGTATCTGTGCCCTAGATGGCCGCCACCTTTTTCTCCTCCATCCTTAGCATGAAGCTTGATTCTGCAGATCTCCTTGGGGTTAGGAGGACTCCCCATATGACAAACACTGTAGCCCGGTGGAAACAAGAAGGAAAAAGTAAGGCTGTGTCACACTGTTTTCCAGCTGAGAACATGGTCACATACAGTAATGCAGGAAAATGAGGAGAATTGAAATCAGCAATCTCTGTCACAACTCTTAAGGACAATCTAGGGCAGGTATCTTCGTGCTGTTGGGCTCCATTTTTGAACTTTAATATGCGATATCTATGGTCCTATTCTCTCAAAATAATTTTATTTCTCACCCCTATGGTCACATTTCTCCTCAAATTTATTTTTTAATGAATACCTAAAAATTGATAACTATCCAACTAAGCCTATTTTAATTTTCTTTTATTTTTACCAAAAATAAGATTTTAAAGAAGAGGAAGCTTTAAATGTTGAAAATTAGGTCTATTTATGTTAGAGCAGAGAAGACTTAAAGACAATATAGAGAGACTGATCCAACACTAGGTATTATCTGTTCTCTTTATGCTAAGACTAGAGTTGCATCTTTATAGGGGAAAGTGCTATTAGATTATTCTAAACTCTGCTTGGGGTTTCTGTTAACATAAAATGCTTCCATATTTTTATGTCAGCTACTAAGAAGTGGCCAACTGTGTTCATTTGAATCCCGACTATAGTAATTTTTTTTTATACAAAATACATGGAAATAAACAAAAGAGACATATGTGTTTCTTGTACCCTTAGCAGGTACTAAGCAAGATAGTAAGCCCTTTAATCCTCACTTTTTCTGCCATAATTCTTCCTCTGTTGAAATTGAAAATTGAAATTACAAAGAATAGGCAGTAGGCAAATAAAGAAGAACAATCAAGAGACCTGAAGAGAGACACTCAGACCCCAACCTTCTCCAAACATACAATGGTCGTAACTTACATTAAGACTGTTGGCTGATCTGGTTCTCTCTTGAGTCTCATCCAAGTGACATCCATTTTAATAACAAGTTAAAATCATTATGCGAATTGCACAATTCTATTAGAACACTGTTATCCCATGTAAATGCTATTAGTTCCACAAATGAACTACTCAATGTGAAACTGCTTAGAAAACTATAAAGCACTTTACAAATGGAAGAGAAATTATAATCTACAAGAGAGAAAAACGTTATACTAAACTGGAATCGTAAAATGCTAAAGTACCCACTGATGCAGCTCCAGTTTGCAACTTCACCCTTTTGTGTGAAAAGGTAAAGCAAAGTAAAGTGTTTTCTTTGTAAATCCCATTTCCATGACTAATGTTCTCCTGCAACTAATGTGTAATTTTCTTTTTCAAATTTGTTTTTCCATCTCCCCCTACATGTTTTACATTCATTCTGTCTTCTTAGAAGTGCCTCTTTGTTGAGGTGAGGGTGAAGAGGTTTGAAAGAAGTTTTTAAATATGCTGTTAATGAATGAATGAACAACTAATTACTTGCTAAATGCATTGAAACAAATCTGGGTCTGAAATGGCTTCAAAATTAATTTAAGACCTATGTGCAGATCCTTGCTTATACTTGCAGGGGACATGGTATGTGCATTTGTACTCTGTATATGAGAAAGTCTTTTTCTTTTCTACACAAACTTGGCTCCAAGGAAGAAAACCCATTATCAGGTTTACCTTACTTTTCAAAGTTGTATTACTAAAAAAGGAAAATTCAAAATTGTGCTTCTCTTCCTTTTATTTTATTCTCTTTCACTTGCTCTCTCCCCACTAACTATACGCGCACACACACACACACACACACACACACACACACATCCCAAATGCTTTCTGTGTACATAGGTAGAAAGATTATAAATAAACAACATGCCAAGTGAACAACCAAAAACAACAACTTCTATACAATGGATCACAATAATAATCATTTCCCAGGTCTATCTGTTTTCTGTTTTCCAAACCTTATCTCTTCTTATTAAATAATGAGATCTACCAGTTAATTTTCTCTCAGTATAGAGATGAAATTTTCACTTTAGTTTAAACAAGGTATAAGATGCCTTTGCACATCAATGACAATTTTAAGGGTTTTTAAAGGATATTTTGAATATCCAGATATTTCCTCTGATGGAAATAAGCCAGCAATAAGTTTTCATTAGCATTCACAGTTGAAGATAAGTATCTTTTCCTAGACATTTGTTTAAAATTTAGCTCTTGGATGATGCCACTGCCAAAAATATACGGCCAATTTATACATCAGACAGGATCAAAGACAGATTATTTCTTAACTTGGCACAGAAGCACTTGCCTCTCAGAAAACTAGGGCTTCCCTCTTTGGGGAGACACTTCCTAGAATATAAAATCAGTCTTTCTGTTAGGCAAAGTTTCTTGCTCATACTTGGAAAATACCTTTTGCCTGTTTGGTACATCTATTCTTCAGTAGCCTTGTCAGTCATAACTACATAATCTTAATCCCCTCAACCCTCAATTGCAAATATATTGTTTCAAGTGGGTTCATCTTCCCTGATTTATACTTGTCCTCTAAGATTTAGGGAAAAGAACACTTAAGCACTGTTCCTCAGCTGGGCCCATTTCTTTAGTGAAACCTAAATTATGAACTGTATTGTGGCCCCTGGAAAATTCATATGTTGAAGCCCTATACCCTAGTGTAACTATATTCAGAAATACGACTTTGAAGGAAGTAAAGAAGGCTAAATGAGGTCATAATGGTAAGACTCGGAGAAAAAGACACCAAGGGTGATCATTCACAGAGAAAACACCATGTGAAGATGGAAAGAGAACCAGCCATGTGTAAACCAAGCAGAGAGGCTCCAGGAAAAACCATTCCTTCTAGCATCTCACATTTTCTAGAACTGTATAAGAGTAAATTTCTGTTGTTTAAAGCATCTGTTCTGCTGTGTTTTGTTATGGCAACCTTAGCAAACTAAAAAGGTCAGTTCCAAAATTTGCAATTAGGCTAGAGGTTGTAAAAATGCCCACCAAATGAAGACACTTGCATTAGGAATATAGGGGCACTGCTATTTAATGATTTCTCCCAGTCTTCTTTTCTGTTGTGATTCTTAACATGCTTGTCCAACATCTCTTCTTCCCTTGCCTGATAACAGATATAACCTACCTGGCCATGGAGGTAACACAGAATTCAGAACAAGCTAATTGGTGCACTTGTCAACTTTGTTGCTGATTATTCTGGAAAGGAACCTATGAACCACATAAAACCAATCAGCACTTTTTGTATTTTTCAAAAGGTGAACTAAAACAGAAACAAAGAAGAAACTATTTCTTACATGGTCATGAGGTTGAGGAGATGTAAGCCTTCAAAATTAAGAAAGCCCCTCTGGGAGGAAGGCATGAGCCTAACAGCTGAAAGAGGCAGACACAAGAAAGAGAAGGAAGGGAAGAGGAGAAGAGAGGTCCAGCCATCCCGAGTTCCCTCTCTCCTTTCACTCTTTATGATTTATTTATGTATTTATTAATTCATCCACTCTACCTTTAAGTCTAAGTTACTTTGAGTTGCTTCTTGTCTTTAGAAGTCAGATTCTTTCTAGTTCATGATATAAGAACATAAAAATTATTATTCCTTAGGCTGGGCATGATGGCTCACACCTCTAGGAGGCCAGGGCAGGAGGATCCCTTGAGCTCAGGAGTTGGAGACCAGCCTGAGCAAGAGTGAGACCCATCTTCACTAAAGCTAGAAAAATCAGCTGGGTGTAATGGTTGGTGCCTATAGTCCCCAGCTACTCATGAGGCTGAGGCAGGAGAATCACATGCACCCAGGAGTTTGAGGTTTTAAGTTGGCTGTGACTGGGATGACACCATAGCACTCTAGCCTAGGCAAAGAAATACGTAGAAAGAAAGGAAGGAAGGGAGGAAGGGATGGAGGGAAAGAAGAAAGAAAGAAAGAAAGAAAGAAAGAAAGAAAGAAAGAAAGAAAGAAAGAAAGAAAGAAAGAAAGAAAGAAAGAAAGAAAGAAAAGAAAAGAAAATTATTCTTCCTTTTTTCTTTTCCCATTGATAATCTTCTTTCTTCCACTTGTTAATTCATCACCCTTTGGAGCCTGGCCAAGAATAAAATGGGGGATACCAAAAAAGAATAAAATAAGTGAAAAAAGCAGAGAACCAAATGAATTTCTCCTTACAGTTTACAGCTAGCTCTGAAGTAATTTAAGTAAGTCCATTCAGAAGTGGGAAATTAAAATTAAAAATCAAAGAACTAGGGCATCCTGCCTACCAAGCCAATCCATAGCTCCTATGCTCGCGCTCTATGGATACTGCCTCAGGGCCACCCTCCACAGCATTTCAAACTTACAGATTTATTAATGTTCCTTCTTAGCTACTTTTCAGCATCTTTGCTTCACTCACCTAGGCCCCAGGATCCACACAGCTGCTGAGGGCTGCACAGGGCTGCAGCAGCTTACTGCCTAGCGAAATCTTATCTCTATCCCTCCCCTTCACCCTTTTGCACCAAAGAGTCTTGAAATTTCATCCATTTATATTGTCCTTTATTCTCCTTCAATTAAAACATATCAGGTTTTTAACCTGTTCCCTTAGGGGTCTGTTCAGTGACCAGCCAGTCCTAATTTGCTCAAGTATAGCTAAGATGCCACTGGTTGATAGTGGCTTAATATTTTACCCTCTTGGAGAACATTTACATTTTTACCGTGGCCTTAAGCAAAAGCCGTGAGTCACATGGGATTTGTGGTGGTAGGGGGAGGGTGAGGAATATTGGGGACCAGGAGTGATTTTGCGCCCGTGGGAGCACACCACACACACACCGTCAGGCACAGGCCTGTACCTCCAGTCATCCAGCCTTGGGGGTGATTGCATGTCCGCTACTGAAGACCTTTCTACTCTGCAGAAACTGTTTGGCTTCTTTCACCCTGAGTGACCTTCCCTTTTCTCCCTCTGGCTGATACCATCCCACGTCCTTTGGCTCTGTTATTGCCTTTACCACTGTCTATAATTTTATTAACTCAGTAAATTTAGATTCTCTTAAAGAGCACATCAAAAGTTCAAGCCATGCCACACAGCCCTAGAAACAGTTCTTGAAACAGAAATGATAAATCCCATGTTATTTTAGGGAAGAAGTAGCAAATGTCATCAGAGTGTTCTTGGTCATTTTATTGGCTTTAATTGATTGGGTTTCCCAGAATATATAGTTTTACTAGGCTCAAAGATAAAATGAGGTTGTAAAAATGGCAGGAAGGGGGCTCCCAAGGAAGGTGCTAAGGGAAATTATCTTAGCAATGCTGGGACTGCAACATAACAAGAGTCTTGGAAAACAAAAGGCTGTCTTTAAGAGGTGCTGGAAACAGCTGAGAAAACTCTGCCTCATTAGAGGCACTGCAGTGAGAAAAGATGGAGAGACAAAAGCTGCTCTCAAGTTTGGGGGGACATTGGGGGTGAAAGTAGTAATTCTGAATTGCTTCACAGCACAAAAGTAGACTCAGTGGACATAAATTACAAATGGGCAGATTTTATCTTATTTTAAGGGACACTAACCAGCAGTGTTGTCCAGTGGTGGAATGAACTGCCTTACAAAGTCATTATTGATAATATTTTAAAAGGATCTAAATGGCTATTTACCAAGACCTTGTAGAAGAGGTTCTTGTACCTACGGGCTCGCAAGACAAGCTCTGAGGTTCCTTGAACCCTTCTGTAGGTGTCTGACCCACGCAGGTAGCATCAGGGTTTCGTAAGCTTTAGGCAAGTTGCAGCCAGCGCAGGAATCAGAGGATGCAGCAGTCACCTGTGGGCAGTTCCCATCTTCAGCCTGTTGGCTACTCACCTGCATATCCATTCTCTAAATCAGGCGTCCTCAAACTGCGGCCCATGGGCCACATGAAGCGGTGTGAATTGTATTTGTTCCTGTTTTGTTTTTTACTTCAAAATAAGATATGTGCAGTGTGCATAGGAATTTGTTCATAGTTTTTTTTTTTTTTTAAACTATAGTCGGGCCCTCTGACAGTCTGAGGGACAGTGAATTGGCCCCCTGTTTAAAAAGTTTGAGGACTCCTGCTCTAAATGAAGTCCTCCAGCAATTGAGTTCAATTGAACAAGCCCGATGCTGTGCTGCGATAAATCATCAGTCCCTTCCTCCCTGAGCCCTTCAGTGGTAGGAGTAATTGGTTAATTGCCAGAGTTGATAACAAGAATTAAGAATTCTAGCTGGGCGTTGTGGTGAGCGCCTGTAGTCCCAGCTACTCGGGAGGCTGAGGCAAGAGAATCGCTTAAGCCCAGGAGTTGGAGGTTGCTGTGAGCTGTGTGAGGCCACGGCACTCTACAGAGGGCCATAAAGTGAGACTCTGTCTCTACCAAAAAAAAAAGAATTCAAGGGAGGGCAGCGCCTGTGGCTCAAGGAGTAGGGCGCCGGTCCCATATGCCAGAGGTGGCGGGTTCAAACCCAGCCCCAGCCAAAAAAAAAAAAAAAAAAAAACACAAAGAATTCAAGGGAATTGGCTAAGAATGCAGGTCTGTTAGAACAAATGTGTTTGTAAAGGGGCAGAAATTTAGAAATATGCACACCTCATTGAAAACAAACGGTTATTGAGTCTTTCATAACAATGCCTAAGACTTACTGGGTCAATGTTCCCTTTTTTAAAGGCCTGGCACACTTTTTTTTAAAAAGGGGAAAGGAGAGCAAGTGATTCCTCCTCAGCTCCTTTCTCTGAATCTTCAACAAGCTGCTGAATCCAAAGCTCTGTCCGTATTCTCTCTGTCTCCTCACTTCTAACACAGGCATCTTTCCATGTGTAACCTGCTCTACACACCCGACTTTCCTTTTGAAACAATCATCCCTTCTCACGTTTTGATTTGTTCTGTCAAATGAATGCATGAAGAATAATTTTCATACACGGTAAGATGAATCCTAACATTTTGCAGTCCATAAGAGCCCAGATCCTGAGATACGTGTCTCCTAGATATGAGTTGGTCTTAGCAAATGCAGATATTACACCAGTTGCATGCTGGTGGGACGCCTGGGCATTGCTGAGTATCCTGCAGGTAGACCAGATGTTCCAAGCAGCAGTAAATTAGATGTTGGCCATCTTTATGTGTGTATACAATTGTATATGTTTAAAGATATTTCTTTCTTTCTATGTGCTTTGACAACATTATAAAATATGTAAAACAGCTATTGCAATAACTCATATTTCTAACATGAGTAAATTGAGAGAGAGAGAGTGGTTAAGTTATAAACCCAATACTTACTTCCTAGATTTACCAACCCTCCTATGCTACCTGTATTTTTCTCATATCCTGCTTTCACTGAGAGTGTGACTTATCTGCCCCAAAAGTCTGGAATGTGCATTGTTTTGTAATTTTGAGACTTCTTCAGAGTTCTTCATAGGCTAGAACCTAGAAATGAGTTTTTGTATTGTATTCAATTAGATATACTTGAAGAGGTGTGTGTGTGTATCTTAGAAGACATGGGCTTTGGGGCAATTTGGAGCTAGTCTAGTGTATATCTGTAGAGTAGACATAGAAACAAGTCCAAGGGGAGCAATGGTCAAGCATGTACAGATATTAGCAGACAGGATTGGCAATTGTCAGTATTCCAAATGGTTGGAGGCGGGAGGCATATATTTGCCATCATAAAACCAAGTTTGGACTTACCTAAAAAAATCCTAGAAGAGAATTTGATGAAAGTGAAATAATGTATTGCCAAGCTGTTAAAATGAAAATGATCTGAAGCATATACAAAAGTCCTGTCAGTAAGGTCGAACCGAAGTGCCAGGGCCCATCCAAGTAGCAGGCCAGGAATAGAAAACATGGCCAAGAGAGAAGTAATCATTATGTAGCATCAATAGCTTACAATGTTGCATACATTGCTTTTAGGTCCCATGCATTCTATAACATCCAATGAGCTAAAATCCTGACAGAATGACCTGAGAAGAGATCTCCAAGTAGAGATTACTAACAGTAGTTTTTTCAGCTGCTGAAAATCATTACTAGTGAATATACTAACGCTGAGGAAATCATATGTCCAGAATTCTAAGACTGTCTTGGTTTCATGTGATTTTTAAAAAGATGTCTGTTAAATATAAAAGCAATTGTGCAGCATTTTATAACCATGTGTCTTAGACTTCTCAGGCTGCTGTAACAAAATCTCATAGACTGGATCTCTTAAGCCACAGAAATCTATTTTCTCCCAGTTCTGGAGCCTGGCATCAAGGTCAGGGTGCCCGCCTGGCTGGGTTCCTGTAAGGGCCTCTTCCCAGCTGGGGGATGGCTGCCTTCTTGCCCTGTGCTCACATGGCAAAGGGATAAAGAGAAAGCAAACCCACATCTTTTCATGGGAGGGCACCAAGCCTTCCCAGTGAAAGTTCAACTCTCATGATCTAATCACTTCCCAAGGGCTCAGTCTCCACAGAACATCACATTGAAGATTAGGATTTTGGTTTATGAATTGAGGAGAAAGGGACACAAATACTCAGTCCCTAGTGCTGTACAAATCTTCTCAGATAGCAACTCTTCAAATATGAAAAAGAAGACTGGACATTTCCTTTAAAATATGTCCAAGATCTGGAGTTGGAGAGATCAAACTGAAGAAATCAGGGTGCCTATGTTCCCAACAGGACCCAGGAAAAGAGAAGGACCAGGGAGCACTGGAACAAGATTCCTCTGAGGGCAGTCAAGTCTGAGCTCAGGGCAGAGTATCAAGTGACATTGGGAAGAACTCAGGCTAATGCAGAACATGTTTACAGGAGGAAGCCCCAGCCTGGCACTGGGTTGTGCTTTGGGTATGGTGGCTCCAGTCCCAGCCTGGCCACCATGACACTTGTCTCTAGATGCTGTAGAAAGCTTAAAAGATTTAGGTTACTCTTGGAGAAGCAATTTTACTAAATACTCTTTAAGTCTTGGGCACAGACAACATTCCTTGAGGCCTCCTAGTAGAGAATAACACCAGCAGAAAGGACGATCTTCTCTTGCTTCCCCACAGACCAGCTGGGCAACCTGGGGGCTCTCTGGGCTGCAGGTCTTGCCTACTGCAGGGACAATAGAGCCTGAAGACATAGAGGGCACAGCAACGTCCAGTGGAAGCGAAGCTCACACTGAGAGATTCAGGCAGTAGTAATCTCCAGGAGAAATGGGCTTCTTGATGGAACTTCCCACTATCACCAGCTGTGTGAGGAGCCATGCTCCCTGGGAGGCAGAGAGTCTTTGAGTCAGAGCCAGAGCAATGGCAATGCTAGGCAGAGGCCGGTGAAAAAGGAGGACACATAGGTACAACTTTCAGGCATCGTAAAAGGTTGTGATTTAACTGACCCATTCATAGACATTAGATCAGAATGAATGTTTGATAATGTATTAGCTTCCACGTAAGTTTGTCTGAAAATAACTTTGAGGAATAGACCCATCCAGTCTAACACTTGATCAGGACTATTAGAAATTAGCAAAACCTGGGTGGCTCCTGTGGCTCAAAGGAGTAGGGTGCCGGCCCTATATACCAGAGGTGGCGGGTTCAAACCCGGCCCGGCCACCCCCCAAAAAAAAGAAAGAAAGAAAAAGAAAGTATCAAAACCTTTCAAATGTCCATACGAAGGGAAGCAAAGTCATGGATAGAATAGTATTTAAATGTGAGCAACATCAGAGAAGAAAATGCTCACTTCACAACAACCTCTAACTCACTGTGGTTACTCGGCCTGTTCTTGAAACTCAGCTTGAGTTTTGTGTTTGTAAGACCTTCCAACAGCGCTTGTCCTTTCTTTGCGAACTCTTTCTGCTAGAAGGCCATGTTTTCCCTGGGGATGCTTAGAGATTGCTTGCATGCCGCATGCTAGACCACTCTATTTAATTTCATCCTCATAGTTGTCTCCTTATTTATCTAATACAGAAGATCACAGACCCCATTCCCAACAGGTTTTGTACCTGTTGTTTTTGCCTGCATTTTCCTGAGTTTTTAATTTCTTTGATGCCTTGGAGTTTCTAGAAGAAAATCCTCTTAATTTCCCATTGCTATTACCAGGTATAAATAGTTGGATTGTCAGCCATCTGGAGAGGCTGGGAGGGAAGGCTTACTAAATGGGCATTATTCTAAGTATTTCACCACATCCAGTCCAAGGATTTGCTTGGCCAACCCCATCAATAAGTTGCTGTTGCACCATGAAGAAGTGAAAAGTAAGTACTATGGCTGTAGGAACTGCTATGCGAGCAATGCGCGGTCTCTCTGGGGTAGACAGAGGGCCCAGAAGCAACGAGACTCTTACAGAGTGGGTTCAGAGAGTTTCAATCACACTTAGTTGAGTTTCAATTCTCGCTCTGTAAGTAAAGAACCAAGTGCACTCCCAGGGCTCAGATTCTTGGCCTCCCACATGGAGACGGAATCACAAAGACGTGAGTGTACGTGTGCATATAGACGATGCTTATGTTCCAAACTCAAGAAAAGCAAAAACCTTCCCCAGATTTTTCAATTCCTATAAGGATTGCAGTTTACTATTTCTGGATTTGGATCATTGAGTTCCCTGGATTATTAAACATAGCAAAAAGCCATCTGCAATGAATCGGGCCTGCTCCTCTAATTGAGTCATGCTGTGAAGCCCTTTACTGTTTCCCTCACTTCATTGCTGAATATTTTTTCAAGAAAGATAGGAAATACATTTTTACTACTAATGCCACCTGCAGGTTAAAGAGAAACTGTTGCAAGATTCTTGAAATCCTGAAATCCTCACAGCACACTGTAATAAGTCCCTCCAGAATATTCCCCAAACCTTGCTAATCAGCAGGCATGTAGTCCTGTTTCATTGACAATGTTCTTTATCCAAAATATGCCTTTGCAATCACTATCACAGCCAGCCTTCCCTCCTCACTCAACACTCAGGCAGCTGATACATGCATCTAGGAACTTGGAAGGAGTCGTTTCCTGGGATATAATTGCTTTGGCTACCTCATGCAACTGGTTCCCAGCGCCATTCATTGTAAGGTGTCTCATGTCACAGGTGAAGGTGGTTGAGAGGTACCCTCAATCAATTAGTTTCCATGTGAATTATTTCCTTCCATGCAATTGATGTCACTTGGGTTCACTGTGCTAAATGAATTAGTACACATCGTGCCATCTACATGTCTTATTTTCCGAGTGAGGTAAGGTTTCTTAAGGAGAGATATTGTTTTCCACTCTAATTAGTTCCTTCTTATGATGACTGACATTACCGTTACTACATTATGATTATTAGTCATAGTAGATAAACTTTGCTATCAATGCATTACAAATTATGCTCAGCTTCTAGCCACAGTGATGTTACATTCCCAATTATCTGAAGAGCACGGATCTAAGAGGAAGTGAGGGACGTGCCCATCAGTACTTTGAGATATTTTAGGCTAGTTGATGCTGCCAAATGGGACAGCAGTTCCCCATGTTGCCACCACCAGATGGAAGCAGCTTTCAATGTGTGCACGACTTCTGACGTGATGTCACATGGAATGGGATGATGTAATGTGGTGGCAGGGACAGCAGGAATAGTGTCAGGAAATCCTCTTGACCAGAACGGGCAGCTGGTGACAGCTTCCAACACCTGCGCTGCGTCTTGATGAAACTGTCATACCTGAGCACCAAAATGAAAAACTAGAGCTAATTACCTGAATGCATCCGACAGGCCAGCCTAAACAAACACTCAGCTTCCTAAAGTGAGGCTATTTTTATCCCTAAGAACAATAAGAAAAGAACAAAGAAGAAACTGAGAAAATCCCACCTCTTCTAGAAGGGCTTGAGAAATATTAATAAAAATGCCTCCCTGTAGCTAAGAAAAAGAATGTTGGACAGAGACATGTTTTTTCTTTTTTCCTTTCCCTTGGCTGAATTTACAAAAGAGCCCTTACCCATAGTTCATCTCAGATAGTTAAGAAATTAAAATGGATTTATCCCAGCAAGGTCCCATTGTCACTTGCTGCCCAAAGCTTCAGAGAGTTTACTTACAAAGGTTAAGCAAAGGGCAGTGGGGACCTTGTTCAACCTCTGCATGCTAGCAGGTGACAACACACCCACGTGTTCACACCTCACTGGGGATAGGAACAGGTGCAGAGATATACCAGAGAGTTCAATGTTTACCAGCAGTTTCACCTTCTCCTTCCTGGGGAACAATCATCTGTCTAGATCTCAGCACTATTGACATTTTAGACTAGACAATTATTTGTAGTACAGGGCTGTCCTGTTCATAGTAGGATATTTAACAACATCCCTGGCCTCTACCCACTAGATGCCAGTAGCATTCTCCCGATTGGGACAATCATAAATAAATGTCTCCAGACACTGTCAAATATTCACCGGGTGGGGGAATACCTACATGCCCCCAGTTGAGAACCTTTACTCTGAACCATGAGCTCTTTAAGTATAGACAGCATATCTGCTTCATCTTTATAACCCAGCCTAGCACAGAGAAAATGCCAGACATAGAGGAAATGTTCAATGACGTTTGACTGCGATTATGCCAGAGGGAAAAAGTGAGCCCAGGTAAGGTGGGAAGAGCCTTCCTTTACTCTTCATCTACAAGGACCAAATGATGCTGTTCAACCATTCTGACCACTTTATAGAAAGACCCGTGTGAAAGATGTCCACTGTTTACATTAGAACACCTCTGTCTGTCCATAAAAAGTCAGCTCAGTAAAGACAGGGTAGGGAGTGCTTGAACAAAAAGAAAGGGAAAAAGCACATAGACAATTTAATTGTGAGGAAGTTAAAAAAATCTTTGCCAAGTAATGAAATTATTAATTGCAATTCATGTCATTTTTGCGACAGCCATGTGAATAAATGGCCAGAATGTTCACCAGTATTTCTGAAAGGAATTGGACATTTTAAAAATGAGGAATTGCTGGAGGGATACCGTGTGGGCCGCAGAAGCGTGCACCCTGATAACTTCATGGGGTGGTAATGTGGCACCCTTAGGCCAGATGTAGCTGTGGATCAAAAGGGCATCACATTCACCCATGTCATTGTCCTCTGAAAGATCAAACTATCATTATGTGCCTGATGCAGTATCTTCTATTTGAAGCAGTTTACATATTTCTCTATTTAAAAATAGAGGCAGCTACTTCCTTCTTTCCACAAATGCTCTTATCAATTTTGAATTACAGAGATCTATTTTGAGATGAACACACTGAACAAAACCTTCATTCGTGTGTGCGTGTGTCTGTGTACGTGTGTTTTTATTTCCCAACATGGCGGTGGGAGCTTATGCCTGCTATCTGCATAAGTCTTTTGTGTATTGCTAATGGAGTGCTGGAATTGTTGCAGCCCTGAGCAGGGAATACATGTGAGCAACAATATGCTGAGAGACCCCTCGGTGGAATCTAATCTGTTCCAGCTCATGCACTCCTCAGAAACTATTTAACTTTCATTAAACTGTGTTTGATATCAGCTAAATAGGATGCATACGGCTCCAATATAGCTCATATGGTCGCATTCATTCGATCACAGCAGTGCTTTTTTCTTATATTTCCCCCCACTTGTGTCAGTCCCCAGTATAGCTGGGTAAATAGGAGACCTTTGAAGATGTAGTTAGTACTCAGATTTCTTTATTCTTTTGTGCTGGTTTCTTAGTGTTGAAACAGTGATTCATGTATGTCTCAGACAGCCTCCATTAATTTCATGTAATGTAGCTTTTATCTCGTAGCTGGGACAACTATCTTCAGCATTCTGTCGCTCCAGCATCCCCTGCTCTGTCCACAGTCCCCACTGCACCTCCCAGTTTCCCTCCAGGTCCCCACCACTCTCCATAACTCCTCTTCCTTTATGGAAAATGTGTTTATTTCCAGCCACTGTATTTCTGTGGTTGTTGTAGCATGAGAACAAATAAATAAACAGGGTAGGATGAGAAGGAAAAAAAATAAGAGGCAAGATTTTCAGTCTAGTAAGACTTTATGTTTAAAGGGGAAAAAGGAAAATCTGCTTGGATAAAAACATCCACCCAGGCAGGAGAACAGTTTTGTGCTCCTGTGCCTGCTACACACACACACACACACACACACACACACACACACACACATGCACTCTGTCTCTATTCAAAGGACACTAATCTGATTATGAATACAGCACAGTAGGAGCATGTAGTTTCCTAGTTCCTGGGGAGAAAAGGGGCTATGGATTTGCAAACTGGAGCTATTGAAAAGTTTTAGTGATCAAGTATATAACACACACGCACACACAAAGTGAGAGAGGGAGGGAGGAAGGGAGGACTGGGCATATTACCAATATGTCATCAGCCAAGTAAACATCATTATTTACTTGAAAACTTCTTTTCTCCTTAATATTGAGGAAATAGAAAGAATTTCACCTTTAAAAATATTAAGGAGCCATGGATGTGATTGTTCTCTGTTATCTTCACTGATTTTTTTTTTCAGTTATGTTTTATGAAGTCCAACGGAATAATCACCGTTTTTTAAGATCACTTAAGAGAAACGACATGGGGTCCTTTGGTACAAGGAACCCAATTATTTAGGATATTATTTGGTGAAACTTTTTCATTTTATTAGTATACCAGAAGGTTTTCACATTCTCAAGGAGAATCCAGCTATTATTGCTTTTTTGGAAGAACTGTCTCACTGGGGCAATTAATTCTATATGTTAATACCAATCACAGTTGTGCTGTATATTATTAAAATTAGAAAGGGAAAAGGCCACATTTTATCATTCAGTTTAGAAAGGGGTCATTTGTACGTGTTTGGGTGTGAGAGAATAAGCTGGTTGGTGAGTAGCCCTTGCTGTGTGAGGACTCTGCAAAGCCCTGGGCTGACCTGGCTGTGCTCTGGCCACAGACGTTAATGGTTTACAGAGAAGGAAGACTAGGCTGGGAAAGGTGAACACAGAGGCAGCCTCGGAGCTGGCCTGTGTCTGTCTCTGCTACACTGGAGGGATGTTATCTGTTTAACTTTGTTGATGAGCACATGTAATTAAGATGCTGTGCCTTAATGTTTGATGCTGGGACTTGAAAGGGTGATTTTTAAAAAATTATTTAGATAAGCATATTGACATTTTTAGTATATATTATTAATCTTATTAATAGCATTAACAAAGGCTAATTGAAAATGCATCATCTATAATTATATTAGTCTTCATTTCAGTACATTTTTGTCAGAGTAAACTAGAAAGGAGTAATTAATGTGCCACTGTTATTTACCCCTGTTTGTATTAAAGCTGGCGTTACACAATGTTAGAGATGAATATAGCCTGATTTCACTGAATACCACGAAGCAACCATTCAGAGGCAGTAAAATAAGCAGCTGTGTTTTCTTGTACCAGGAACCTAAAAATAAAAATCAACTTCAGGCTTGCAGGCTAGGTGTGCAGGAGCTGGAGACAGAAAATTTCCTGGGCGCTGCTCCACTCTGGCCTGCCAGGTCTCTCCCCTCTGCGGTGGGCTCGGGACCCACGCCTGCTCCTCCTCTGCGGTCAGGAGTCTCCCCGGGTTAGGAAGTAAGCCTAGAAAAGCACGGCCAGCATCCTGCAGCCCGGGGTCAGCGATGCCACATTCGCTGGGGCAAGGCAGGGAAATGACTTTTACATTCATGAGGCATAAATCCAGGACCAGGGTTAAACCTTCAGAACACGTCGGTTCTGTCTTTCCTAGGAGAAGCGATCCCTGTAACATTGCCCTCAGCACGTCTAATCCCATTATTAGTCTTGTTCCGTCAACCCTCCTGTACCCCGATCCTGGACTGCACACACACACACACACACACACGTGCACACACACATGCACACGAGTTCCAAAACTATACATGAAAATAGCTACTTCTGGCTCCCACGTCCAAAAAACCAATAACAACAACAAGAACAAAAAGCCTAACAGAAAGAGGCAAGCAAGCGAGGAGACTTCAGTTAATACGGCATTACTATAATCACTTTACAGGGCCCCCCACCCCTGGCCTTTACACTCAGCCTTTCTGAGCTCAGCCATTTCCTGAGGCCGGCCCAGCACGGGTGTGAAATGGAGGCATGCGGGGATGGCTTTGAGTGGCACATCTTTTAATCAGGTGGAGCCAAGGCAGTGACGGCTGGGATTCCAAAGCTGGGCTCTGGGCTTTCTCCTGAGCTCTAATAAAAAGCGTGGCATATTGGTTGCACTGGCTGCCAAGTGCTATGTCCGTGCCCTCTCCGCAGTAGCCAACCACAAACATGCTAGCTAGAAGCTCTCAGGGGGCCCCGTGTGTGCTGTTCCTACACGGCTAACATATGTATCGACACCTGAAAGCTACAGCCTGCCACGTCTCCAGGACCCCGCTCGCCTACCTTTGCTCCTTGGTCACCAAGGGTTAATTTTCTAATGGCTGCCTTGCTGCTGAAGCTGGCCAAGTTTTTCATCGCCTGCAGAGCACCACAAGCTGTGATTTGGAGCCAGAAAACACCATTAATTTTCTAAATAGGAAGGATCACATATGTAAACTGTCTGGTTCTGTAACGAGTCCGGCAGGTAGAAGATGAAGGAGGAGGAAGTGAATTTTTCCAGACACACAAGCCAAACAGCCCAGGCCACTGGGCAGCACACTGAGAAGGACTTTGGGGAGTAAAGAGAACAAGGATGGTGTGGGGGTGTCAGAGCATCCCCTCCCCCATTGTAAGTCAGTTTCAATACCGACCTTCAATATTTTTACAACAGGCCGGGTTGGTGATTTATTGGGCAGTGTAGGGAGTTTTCACATTAGAAACTTATTTGTAAATGGAAGGAAGGATTAAGTAAAGTGCACCAGCTCAGAGACCACATAAAAGCTCACGCATACAAAACGGTGGTGGTTAACACGTCCAGGGTTTTCAGGGGACAGAGATTCAAGAATTCCCCTGATTGAAATTACTTAGGCAGCAACTTACCTAGATGTTCTAAACACCTAAAAAATGCATTTTTGTAGAGTTTGCAAATCTATCTATATATATAAAAAAAAACAAAACTTTGCAAAATACAAGTCTACCAAAAAAAATCAAAATTCTCTATTTAGGACTCAGCCTGGCTGTGTTTAGGGGTGAATATATGTGTCTGTTTGCCTGTGTACGTATCTGTGTGTGTGTCTCAGAGAGAGAAGGGGGGGTAAGGGAGAAAATGGAGGCATCAAAGGGAGTGATCAAACTCTCTGATGCCTTTCTGAATTTTAAAAAATTTTATTTCCCATTTATGCCTCTCTTTCTGGAGTAACTATCATGTTGTCTGAAATGCCAGAACAGTGCCAGCCCCCAAACTGCACCTAATAGAAGGTGCAAATGTCTTCCTGCCTCATGTTATCTCCAGAGTACCAGCACTGAACTGCCAATCACCCGGCCTGCCCTCTTTCAGAAACCTTCTCTCTAACTTCTACCAGTCTGGTTCCATCCACGACTGTTAAAAAAAAAAAAAAAAAAAATCTTTAACATCAATTTCTCTATCCTCTCTTTTATTTCTCTTTCAGCAAAAATCAAAATACGAAAACTTTGGGGCATATATTAATTTTGGGCATCTTTTTTGCTGCCTCAGAGATGTAGAGCCAAATGCTTCTCCTCTACCCAGGTCCCAGTAGAGCATCTCTTACGTGGCGTGAACTTGACGTGCCAGGATGTTTTCTAAGAGCAACAAAAGGAAGACATCTGGAGAAATGCTGGTAACTTCTGAAGTTCAGATGCATAAATGAAGGCCCAGTGTTGAAGAAGAGTGACTTATGAAAGACTCTGACTGTGGGCAAAGGACTAATCACAAAAAGGGCTATGTGACCTCATGTATATTTATCTGAAAGGCAAGTAAGATATTTTAAAATTTTCAGAGAAAGATGACCGTAAGGGAAACACGTACAATTTCAGGATGTATCAGTTTCCTAAGGCTATAGTAACAAAGTAGCACAAACTGAATGTCTTAAGCAACAGAAATGCCTCATGGCACAGCCCTGGAAGTCCAAGATCAAGGTATCAGTCAGTTACTTCTGAGGGCGGTGGGGAAAGGATCTGCTCAGGCCTCTCTCTTTAGCGTATAGCTAACCATCTCCTCCCTGTCCCTTCACATCATTTTTCCTCGGTGCAAATCTCTCTCTGTGCCGAAATTCCCCCTTTCTGTAAAAGCAGTAGCCATTTTGAATTAGGGCCCCCCAGTGGCCTCATTTTAACTAATTACATCCATAATGACCCTATTTCTGAATAAGGTCGTATTCTGAGGTCCGAAGAAAGTATGAATTGAGACAGGGAGATGGGAAAGGAGGGGAAGAAGACATAATTTAACTGCTAAACAGGGTGAGAGAAAGAGCTTCCTTAAGAGTTGACCAAAATCCTCACGATGTTTACTTGAGAGACATATCTGAGGTAATATTAAATTGCATATGCTTAACACTTTATTGACTGCTGACCATTTTTGCTTCTGATAATTTATTCCAAATAATTTTATCATGAATCCTCTCAAGCTCTGCCTTATTCCCATTCTCCTGATGGAGAAAACTGAGGTTTGAGAAGTTAAATTGTCATTAAATGTCACACAGCTACAGACCTGAGACTCTAAGTTAAGGATTCTGTTTCCTACATTGGTGTTCTGCCCATTAATGCACCCTGCCTGCTTTGTGCTAATTATTAGCGTGCTTCACTGCCAACAAGGTAGATTGAGTGTTTCCATTAAGTGACCAAATAAAGTGATAAGACTAATTCTATCTTTTCTCTCCCTTAGTTCCTCCACGAAAGTTGGCACAGGGTGGGGCTTATTTCCCAATATAATTTTTTTTAGTTCAAATAAGTCTTACAATGTTCCATTCTGAATCAAGTGCAAAACCAGACCTGACTCCACAAAACTCCATCTTACAGTTTCACTTACACACATCTGTGTCCCACTTTGGGATCTATGCTGACACCCGGACCAAGCAAATGATTCCAGAATTGGTCCAAAGTAGACCCAAGCTGGTGTTGATGTTGGCAATAGCCAAGCTGGGTGTAGAACAGCCATCATTTTTCAGCTAATTTTCTTCTGGTGCTTCCTCTCTTGCTGCAGGTAGAGCATTATTCATTAAGAGCTCTGCAGAGCTCAGTAGAGCTCATTCTCACTGAGATAGCCTCTGTGATCTTCTGAAGCCTTTAAAAGGGAATGAGCCTTGGCCTCCTTTTTATGGGCTACATTATGACCTGGCTTCAAAGTGTGAAAAGAGGTTCCAAGATTCCCTTTGTGCGATGGAGTCTCTTAATTGCACTCTTAAACACAGTGTAATTTTTGTAATTAACATTATGGTTTCAGAGGGCAGAGAAGCCCGCACCGTGCTAATTACAAACCCACATCTTCCGAGTTGTGGAATTTCCAAGGCCTCTGATATTAGGGTGGAATACAGTTTTTATGAAGGATTTCAAAGATCCTCTGTGGGCTGTGTTCTGAGTCATCATTAGCATTTGATAACATAAAGAAATTTTACAACATGTGACAGATTTTCTATGTGAAGATTTTACCTGATAACTGGAAAATTTGCATAAAGAGTTTCATTAGGTCTCCTCTCACATTACAGGAAGAGTAAGAAGTATAGTGCACTCTTTCCCCGAGATTGTTCTTAGGAGCCAAGGAATTGGTGCTTTAGAATAAAATTTACAGTATATTATGAAGTGAAGTTGTAATAATCTTCAATGATGTTGAAAATCAGAGCATACGTGCCTTTTAAGGCAAGGGAGAGAATATGTATCAGAATTACCCTGTAACTGAAATCCTTGTAGCACAGGTATATTGTACTGTTTTCTGCCATATAAAAGACTTAGTCCTGCGAGGCGCCGAGTCAAGGTGAGAGCTTCATATATATATAACACCAAGCAACAATAATGTGTAATTTTTTCACTCTGTGAAGTGTGTGTTCACTGAGAAAAAATTATGTTCTTCTTACTCCAAAAGCAAGTTTATCTTTCCTTTATTTTTCAACCCCAAGCTGTCAACTGAACGTGGCATGCGCGCGCCTGTGTGCACACACTCACACACACATACACATTTCTGGAGCTGCACCGTGCATTCCAGGCAGGGTGATCACAGCTTCTGCAAAGAGCAACTGGCCTTTCTTATGTTGATACTGTCAGAAATTGTGCTGCGGGGCAGGAATTGCATCCCAAAGCCATCCATTTGCTGAAATCCTTTCACTGAGCATGGATCAATTAAGCCAGTAATAGTGATAATTTGGGGAAAGCTTTCTGTCATGATGGGAACAAGAATTCATCATTATTCCATGCTGTCTTATTATTTCAACACTATACATATGCCGTTGGATGTATAGCAGTAGCTGGCGGCATTATCTCAGTGGGATGCATTTCCCTTCAAGAGAGAGTCTTTTCCGTGGCGATTATGCAGATAATGCATAGCTTTGTAATGACATCATAAATAGAATCAGGAGTCTTAAGAAACAATTAGGGAAGTATATCAATACTTCCTTGCAATCATAACATCATCTGACTTCCAGTGGGTTGCCAGGCTAGCTCCCCAAGTTCCAAAATCACATGTAAGTATTCATACTTGCTTTAAATCCATTGTGGAGTCTCAAGAATCCTGGCACCAGAGACAAATTAATATGCATTTGAGCCCATTGTCAATAAGAGAAATCACACTGAGGTTTTCATCACAGAAGCAAAGGTGAGATGCAGGCAAATTTACCCAAGTTGATGAAAGGGCAGCCTCTGGATACTGACCTCAGGCAAAACCAAAAATGGACTAAAAAAATAAAAAGGCCAACATCCCCTGAGAGAAAAGAAGCAAAGAATTCTTGCTACAAATTTTTATGTGTTCCTTTGACAACACTGTATCTGCCAGTGGATTTTTATTTAATTTTTTCCTTGAATTATTTTCTCCATTTAATATTTCCTTCTGCCTAGTTTAATTCTCCTTAAAATTAAAAATGCTTTTTTTCATGGAGGAAAAGAAGCACTTTCTCTAATTGGTTTGAAGCATGCCAGTCACCTTGGCCTGCAAGGGCTACACAACCACACTAAGTGGACCTTTAAAACCACATGGTGGGTTTTACAAGTTCTCTTCTCTCCTGCTGAGGAGAGCAGGGTTTGAGGGAGGGTCAATTATAACTCTGGATTCCTTTTCCAGTTTTAGGAAAGGAACATAACCCTTCTCCCTTTCTTTTGTAGCTCCCAACAAACAGAAATGGAAATTTTAGATAAATGATCAAACTTACATAGTATATAGCTTTTATTTTTACAAAATATTTGCTTCCAGCAGAGTATATCTTAATTCACAAATGCAGAAATCTGTCATTAAGATCTGACCCAGCTGCATGGCATTGTCAAATGCAATAGCGTATCTTTTAATAGTTTTATATCAAGTAAGGATATAACATATCATTAGTTTAAATGTATTTGCAAGCAATTACCCCCACCAGGATATTTGAGAATGCTCATGCAAAATTGATGAAATTCTGACATGCTTAAACATTGTTCATTTAGCTCAATTCCTTATGTATAGAAAAAATAGAATAAATAATTCTGCTGCCATTTGCAAACTACTGTTAGGCATTTTTATTCTACTCAAGGCTTCAGTGCTGCCTTTAAACTATAGCCTTTGGTGATCATTTGGAAAAAAACAGTTTCATATATGTTTAATTTTAAATAATGGACTGGATTTTTCATTCTCCTTATTATTGTTCAATGTAGTAATTTAAATATGGAGTAGATTTACTGCGTGTCAGCTGCCTTTCTTTTACAAAATGGGATAAATTATTAAATGAGTAGAGGTTGTTTGACAACCAGTTTTCCAGTACTACACAAAAGAAAGACCTTTGACATTCAGCTGTCTTTTGAAAAGAATAAAGTATAAATCAATTAAGCCACTATGCTGTGGTTCAGAAATGCCATGCTATAGCACAGTTTTGCTTTGCCTCGCAGGTGACTTTCAGATAGCTGTACCATCATTGTCACACGAGAGCAGAATGATAGCTATGCAAGGTCCCCCAGTGTCTTTCCTGGGCTTCTAAATTCCCTGGCTGAAGCATGCCTTAATAAAACATAGAGACATGCCATCTCCAACAAGTTTCTTTCAGACTTTTCTGAACTATTCCAGTGACTATTATGTTCTAATGACTGATTAAAAACTTTTTTCTGCTTTTGCATTTTTGCCTGAAAATTTTAATATGGTTCACTGTGCCAAAGTAGACAAATCTCATGCTGAACATCTCATCCCCCTTTACGCAAGCCAGGTGAGAAATTGCCTTTCAATGCCTTCCCATTCTCAGTCCTCAATACCATATTAGCATCAATGTAATTAATAATACTTTGAGCTCTGTCAAAATGAAATCACTTTTATTCTTCCTCAAAAGAGAATCATTTATTAACTATGTGTGATCCCCCAATACATTTTTCTTTACTAATGTCACTAGTAACTATACTTTCTGAAATATTAATCCATCTACTCAAAGCCATCTACTCAAATCTGATCATGTGTAAAGCAGTCAGGCTGGTTATTTAGAGGATCTTATGATACGTATTTGTGGAGTATTATTTCTGAGTATAGCACTGCTGTGGGGCCGATTAATACAAAAAGAAGAAGAAAATAAACAGAGAAAAGGGAAAGTATGGTCTCTTCTCTGAAGAAAATTAGAGTCTAGGTCAGTGTTTTTCAACCTTTTTTATCTCATGGCAGACTTGAATCTGTAGTTAAACTTCTGTGGCTCACTCACATTATGTTGATAACAAAAAAAACACTTAAAAAAAGAATATACTTATTGTGCTTTGAAATTCTTTCAAAAATAATTTAATTAATGATCTTTAAAAATTGTTGCGTCACGCCTAAGATCCTCTCACGGCACACCAGTTGGACATCACTGGCTAGGTGGAGAGAGACCAGTTGGTTCACACGGCAATTAGCAAGGCACACAAACTATATGTAATTGGGCTAAGTGAGGCAATGTACTTTAGTAGGTTAGAGGAGAGAGAGATTTACATTTGGAAAAGCTGCATGGATGATGGGTCTCAGGCAATGAGTAAAATTCAGGCGGATGGGACGAAGGAAGATATTCTAGGTGAGATGATTCAAAGGTTTGAATGTGCAAGACATTGCTTACAAGTTTTTGATGGAAAAAATGTTCCTGGGAAGGGAGAAGAAACTGAAACAAGAACACTGGATGGTATCTAGTTTAGGAGAACCCCAAAATACAGTAAGAAGGAAGGAGCATGCAGACGAGATACATTAAGCTATACTGAGCCCTCCCTTTTCTTGAAGAACTGACTGTGTTAAACAAAGCATCAGCCTAGGAGGTGGTCAGCATGGCCACGTGGTGGGAAAAGAGGCCAGCAGGTCAGGTAGGCTGTTAGGATCATCCAAGCATGAGCTGATAAATTCCTAGGATGTGATGGGAAAATGGGAATGGAGAGGTCTTCTGAGACTGTTGACTAGCCAATAAAGGCAGGGGTTGAAAGTGAGAGATCCACCATAACATCCTGAAATGTATTGAATCAGAGGAAGTAAGAAATCGATTAATGATGCTGCAGTAGATAAAGGGTTTCCTAAAAAGCATGTCAAGGAAGGGAAGAAAAAGAGTATTTATCATTTTAACTTTTGCCTACTTATTTAGGTGCCATATGACTTGGCAATAATGCAAGACTGCACCCAGTCTCACCCAGAACTAATGCTACAGACCCTCCAGTCGGCATTATTCTTCCCTGCTTAACCGCAGGGAACCTCAGAATTCTTCCCACCAGTGAATTCCAGGCAGCTATTACAAGTTAATCAGAGTTAGTACACAAACACACAAACACACACAACTTCACTGGCAAGGTCTCTTGTAGACCCAGAAACCTTAAAGGTTGGGAGACATTCTTGAGTTAATTCAAGCCAATGAATGATTCTCTGGGATGATTAAGGACTAAGTCTACCAGAAAATGATGCCTGAAAGAAAAACACAATCCCACCCCCCATCCTTTCCCAGTAACAATACCATTAGGAAAAAATGCAGTTAGATTTCCAGGTGGCCTCAAGAAGCAAGCAGCTGGGCAAGGACCTCAAGCCGGAGAGGAAAAGGTGAAGTGGGAAAAACAAGTGGAGGAAAGCTTCAGTATTTGTCTGGAGAAGAGGAGACTGTGAGGGAACTTAATAATCACTTTCAAGTGTGGGAAGAGTTACTCTCCAGGGAATGCTGACCAGCTGTTCTCCATCTTTATTCAGGGCCAAACAAAGGCAGATGCACTAAACTGCAGGAGGAAGGATTTAATTTAGACATAGAAAGAGTGGCTTGATAAATAAATGTTATTAGATGCTGGAATCAGTGTCGGAAGCAGCCCTATTCTTCTGTGGTCTTGTGAACAGGGAGGACCTACGCACAGGCCCCCAGGCCCAGCAGAGGTGGACGCTGCTCAGAGGTAGAAGTTTAGGCCCACTGGGCTCCCCTGTTCTCTTCCAGCCCCAGCATCTGAGATTCTGCCCCATCCACCCAGGCCATTCCAAGGAACAAAGAGAAAATGGGCTGTTCCCCAGTGTGCAAACTTTCAACCATGTTTAACAAGGTGCCAGGAAAAACAAGCAGCCTGAGCGTGGACTCCCAAGCCTCCTGCCTTGTTAAATGCAGTTTATGGTTTACCCCAAAGTGCTCTGTCTTAATTTGCTTCTTTCCTATAAATGAAACGGGGTACATTTAACATTCCTATGGGGCTGGTACATTGGCCAAGTTCATGTGGCATGTGGATTTAAAAGAAAATGGGTTCTTTTTTTTTTTTTTGCCAAGCAGGGCTATTCACATTGGTAATCCTCGAACAGGGAGAATGAAGAGTCCTAGGCCCCAGGAACTGATGGACACTAAAATTACTGGCCTACGCTGAATCCTTGGTTTTCCCTCCCTTCTGTTTACTTTGTTGCCCTTCCTTAGAAAAGCAGATGTACAGAGACAGCACTGCATTAATGGGACGTGGATTTCGCAAATATGTATTACTTTTTTAACTCTTTTTCTCATATAGTTGGTAAAGTTTTATAACAATGTTTAAAGGTAAAAACCTACAATGTGCTGGTATTCCTTCATCTAACACCTACTGATATGCCTACTGATGCTTAATAGGTGCTTGTTAAATGACGACCAGGAGTTCTCTCGTCTCTCTCACATGACCCATCTGAAAGTTCTCTTAATATACAAGCACGCCAAGAACTATTTTGCTCTCCTCATAAAGTGAGTCATCAGTCCTTCCTGTCTCCCCAGACAGAAAGTACACCCCACCTGTGTGGTGTGGAGCTGGGCAAGTCCTTCACTCCCCTTGAATGCTGGTTGTGCTTTGTATATAGTAACTGGGTCCTCTTCTTCATATCCCCAAAGTTGTTTTTACAGAATGCTTTGGGCATAAAGTATTCCCTAAGTATCTGTTAAAAAAAAAAATAGAAGACACAAAACATGAGAAATGAGGCATAGTGGTTGAAGGCATGGGCTCTGGAGCTAGACTGCCTTGATTCAAATCCCAGCTCTGCCGTACACTGACTCTGTGACCTTAAGCGAAGTAGTCGTAACCTCTTTGTGCCTCAGTTTTCTCATTTATTAAGTGGGGATTATTATAGTACCTACCTCATTGAGTAGTTATAAAGATTAACTGTGTTAATCTCTATGAGGCACTTAAAACAGAATCTGACAGGTAAAAAGCGTCAAGTGCCACATACATACAAAGATACGGGGGTTCAGAATACACTTCCTGATGTTGTAGTCAAGATCTAGCAGCTGGTGAAAGCATTTGGCAGCCATGTTTAATGTCACCTGTCCCCAAACCACCAGAAAGACAATAGCACATGGTGACAATAAACCCCATTCAGGGTCAGAAATAGTGAAAATGCCTTGGAATCCAGAAAAGCCAGGACGGAAAGGGAAATAATGGTTTGTTTAAGTAAAATGGAAAAGAGTCAAAATGATTGTCCTGACCTGTCATTACTGAATGTCTACAGATATATTTGAAATCAGAGTCAGCATCTTCCATTTCCCCCAGTGAGAGGGAAACACTATTACTCTTGATCAGGACTGATTTCCGGGGGACACCTAAGTGACAGACCCAAAGCAACATCAACAGCGCCAGAGCATAAGCTCTCAGACGCAGCTTCGCGGCATCTGTTGTAGGGATGGAAACATAAATGGCACACGTTCCTTCACTACCCTCTCTGTGCAGACACGGCCCTCTTCCTCACAGAGCTTGTAATGCTCCTTGTGCAACTCGATACTACACGTAGCCCCTCCAGTCAACTGCATTGGAACAGACAGGGAATAATAAAGGGTTCAAAGCATTGGTTCCAGATTCACGAAGCAACATGGTAACTGTTCTTAGATACCAAATCTAAATATGTCTCATTTCAAAGAATAACAACCTCGTGGACCTTCTGAAACTCAAAGGCAGGAAATTATGCTCCATTCTAAATTATTTCCTGTGTAGGAAGAAATATTTCTCCTTGGATGGAAATAGTTTTTTCCATAGGATGCATCTAATCCATGCCGCATTCCTACTATGTGTTAGGCTAGATGTTGGGTTTGTATGGAGTTCAGGAGTAGAATAAATAGGTCTTGTCTTTAGACAACTCACAAGAAAGTTGGGAAAGCAATACTTACTCAAATAAAAATAAGAAAATAATCCAAAAATGTTTATGATCATAAAGTGTTAAATTTTGTGGTTTAGGCAGGAAGAAAGTTTTCATGAATGAAGTTTCACGTGAGCCAGAATAACATGGAGAGAAAACATAGCACACATGAAGTCACCATTATGTAATGGCAGATGTGTGGATTTGAAAGGGGTAAAAGCATAGGTCAAACGCTCAGGGATGGAAGTGAATGTGGCACACAGAGGGATAGATCCGACCACTTCTCTTTCTACCCAAACAATTCTAAGATCTCCCCACTAGAAAACCCCCGCCAACACTAAATGCTCCCAGGGACTTTGGGTTCCTATGAGCACGCATTCAAACAGATGGGTTTCTTCGAGGTCACGGAAAATATTTAATGACCACAAGCATCCATGCCGAAGACTTCTCAGGAAGGAAGCACAAAAAGGGTCAACCAACCAGCGTTGATTGTACAAACTCTCTCAACTCTGTTTTAAAGTATTGCTTCAAGAGAAAAGGTTGAATGAGGTTTGAGTACAGTGTAATAAACCTTCACTGTTCATAAAGTTCTGAGTGATAAATGTATGTATGGTTACTGTATGAAAATATTGGGGTCAAATGCCAGAGATCTCTGAGGTTAAGATTTTTTTGCATGGATAGGTGAAGGACCCCAAATCGTCGAATCTCAAGCAAATGGCAGCTAGTCAGTCAAAGCCACAATCTGCTCCAGCTGACCAGAGAAGCCTGTTCCCAAACTCCACTTGGCTAGATGTTGTAAATGTTCTAGCTGTGATATACAGCACACTATGGCATGTAATTTGTTTGGTTCCAAGAGACTAAGACAAGGGTTCGGAAGGTTCACTGCACTGTAAAAGAGATATGCCTGGCTGCAGGTTTTCACATTTGTAAATAAAAAATAACAGGACATCCAAGGAACAGGCATGTGTTGGGATCCCCGGGATGGCTATGCAGGAAAGATTTCAACTGCTACAGCACACACAGTGTCCACAAGCAAAACACAGGGTTCTGCCACCAAGTCCCATAGAGAAAGGCAAGGCTCTGCTTATGAGTAAATTTGGCCTATGGCATAATTTGTGCCACATGTTTTTAAACAGTAAAACTTGGACTCCTGCAGCAGTGAAGGAGCTATGTGGAAGCATCATGGGACTCGTCATTTCTGCACAATGGAGAACCCATTCTTACTTCAGGTCCAATCTAGGACTGGTACTGCTAGTAAAAATCCTTGATGCACATAAACTCTCTCCTTCTTTGTGCCAGGGGGCTGGGCACAGTAGAAGAGATAAGAGAAACCAAAGGCGATGGATGTGAGGGGGAAAGGGAAAGGAAGTACCATCATGCCATTTACTGCCCTGAATTTGCAGAACATATTTAATGAGAGGAATGGCCTCTTTAGAAAATCTGTTGAGATGAACTTTTACATAAAATCTAAATTTTGAATCATTGGCTATTTCAGAGATTAAGAATACCTTGCAGTTAGCAAGATGGGTCTTACTAAGAGGAAGTAAAAAATCAGCCTCCACTTTTGAGCGATTATGATGGACTAAACCTTGGGTCAAGCATTTCACGAACACCACGAATACCTTACTGTAGTCCTCAACTGGGGAAATAGGATCCAAGAGATTTAATGCCTTGCCCATGTTAGGCAGTTTTGAAATGTCCATAGTGGGATTCCACACAAAGCTATCTGACTCCAGAGCCCATGTTCCTAATCATACGTTATATTGCTATGGCAGAGTGGTTGTACATGTCATTATGAAAGTTTTTAAATCCACAAAAATCAAGAAACATAAAATCAGCCTGGACAGAAACAACCAAAGCCCTCCTGGCAACATTAATAAGCCCAGCAAATTCAAACTTGGACAGGTGGATCAGAAAGGATGCTGTCAACTGTGTTTCTTAGAAGTGAAACGATGGAACATAAGATAGGCTATCTCAAAACTTTCATAGTGACCCACTTATTGGTAGCTGTTACCAAAATCAGCTCTCCAGCTTAGCATAGAATACAAAATATGAGCAGAACCCAAATGATCAAAGAGGAGAAATCTGAACCATAGTGTAAAAGAAAGAAAATCCCTTAGCTTCCACTGGCTATGCTTTTCATGAAATCTGTGGAGATAGATTTGGAAACAAATATCGAAACTCTATATATTGTTTATATTGTACTATGAGGATTTATTCTTACATTTACTACATAGTAAATTAAATATTGTTCAGGGTTTCCACATTCATTCTAAATCTTTCCTTTTTTCTTTTATTGTTTTTATAAAGCCCCCCAAACATCTTAGATATTGTTATAGAGAGATATCTATAAAGGTGGACTCCAAATGACTATTTAAAATTGAGATACAGGAGCCTAAAGTGAGATGGTCAGGTAAACAGCACACTTTACAGCTTGTTTCACACTGTAAAACTTATTTCTGGCTGTGAAGAGCTAAGCACAAAATATGATTAATTAATTTTTGCCTACTTGCTACAAGGTCATGAACAAATTTCCCTACATAGTCCTTTGGAAACTTTTACCTTTCACATTGAAATCCACAGTACACCTGGAATTGATTTTGGGGTATAGTATGTTGGAATAATCCAGGTTCATTTTTTATTTTCCTTCCAGATACCCAAGTGACTCAGCATCATATATTATTAAGAAGATAATTATTTTTTCTATTGCATTGTGGTGGCACCTTTGTTTTATTATAAGTATAATCATAAGTACAATAACTTTTTATAACTTGTAATGTAAATCTTCCAACTTCTTTATGATTACTTTGGCTATTCTTTCCATGTGCGTTTTCATATAAATTTTAGAATCATCTTGTCAATTCCATTTAAAATATCTGCTGGAATTTTTATTGGTATGGCACGAAATCCATAGGTTAATTTGTAAAGAATTGACATCTTTACAATGTTGAGTGTGCCAATCCAAGAACATGATAGGTTTTATTTAGTTTCTCAGTAATACTTTAGAGAATTCTTTATAGATGTCCCACAAATCTTCCTTCAGATTTATATCTGAGTAACTGGTCATTTGCTGCTAAGTTAAATGGCATCATTCCTTAAATTTTAATTTCTAATTTTTCATTGCCAGTTTCTTGAGCTTTGACAATTTTGGGTCCACTACTAATACATGCAAGAAAACTTTCACCTCAGAAATCTTTGGCATTTGACCCCAAAATTTTTTTATAGCAATCATGCATACATTTATCACTCAGAACTTTATGAACTGTGAAGGTTTATTACATTGCATGTAAAACTCAATTGATTTTTACTACATTCACTTATTAATTTTAATAAGTTGTCTTCAGTCCTTTCAGATTTTCTACATACAAAATCATGTTAGCTGTGAATAATGGCAATTTTACTTCTTTTCAAATTATTATGACTTTCTTCCCTGTGCTGACTAGAATCTCTAGCACAATATTGTTTAGAATAGGCAAGAGGAGTTCTATTTTTCCCCAGTCTCAGAAGAACTCTCGCAATATTTTACCATTAAATGTGAAGATGATTGTACATGTTTTGCAGATAACTTTTACTAGATTAATGATTTGTCTAATCCTATCTCTTCATTTATTAAAATGATCACATGATTTTTCTCATGTGTTCTTATAGTACAATGATTTACATTGATCCTTCAGTTATTAAACCAAGATTGCTAATGATGTATTTTCCTTTTCTATATATAATTCAGTTCAATTTGCTAATATTTTGTCCAGGAGTTTTGCATCAATGTTCCAGAGAAAAACTGGCTTATGATTCTGTTACCAAATTTACACTGGTGTCATAGACTAAGTTGGAAGTATCTATTTTTTTCTATTCTTCCAATTAATATATGGTTGATTTTATTCCTTCTTTGAATAGCTGATAGACTTCACCCAGAAGCCATTGGACCCTGGATATTTGTGTGAGACTGTTTTCAATACATAACACATGGGATTTTTTACAATAGATCTGTTATAGTATTATCCAGATTTTTTTATTTCTTCTTGTGTCAGTTTTGGTAACTTGGTAATTGTGTTGTTCACGGAACTTATCCATATATCTAAATTTTAAAATTTCTTGGCATAAATCTGCTTTCCCCTGGGCACATGGAGTTTGTAAGACTACTGCCTAGATGTCCGGGCACGTGAGGCTCAGGGGAGCTAGCCAACTCCCAGACCTGTAGCCTGAAGCAGAGCACGCCTAGAAACTGCAACCTATAGCAACACTGCCTTAGAGGAGCTCAGACCAATGAACAATATTGTTTCATGTATTTTTGGGTTTTGTTATGTAATAAATAATGCATTACTTATATTCCAGGTAACTAATTCTCTTTTCTGATTTGTCTACTCTAACAATTGAATGTATTAGTTCTCAGAATATTATTTGGAACTTTTTAATATATTCCAATTCTCCAACAGAACTCTATCATGCCTATTCTTTCGATTATAGTTGTCAAAGATGCTTAATAATTACGATTCCTAAATTACCTGTAGGTCTCTAGTATCTGTTTTTATAATCTTTTTATTGAGATATAATTGGCACATGTACAATAAGCTATACCTGTTTAAATTGTACTATTTGATAAGCATTAATATCTTTATGGCTCTGAAAATCCATTGCCATGACCAAGTTAATGGTTGTACCCATCACCCCCAGAAGTTTACTCCTGTCCTTTTATAATTTTTCCCTGATGCTTCTACCCACACCCACACCCACTCCCATTCCCAGAAACTATTCGTCTAATTTCCATCACTACAGATGAGTTTAAATTTTTAAGAATCACATAGTATATATTTTTGGTCTGGCTTCTTTACTATAACATAACCATTTTGAGATTCATCCATTTTATAGCTTGCGTAAATATTCACTCCCTATTGATCCATTATATAGATATACCAGAATAGTTTATCCACTCACCTATTCATGGATATTTTATTCTAATGATAATGTCTTCCAAAAAGCAGGAGTATTTTGTTGTTATCACTATTTTGATAAAGTCTTATTTAGCAATTTGTTCTTTTATGTATCATACTTTTCATATTCTTGCTAAGAAATTCTTTCTAAACTAATATTACAAAATATTTCTTCTACATTTTCTTCTAGAAGTTTCCTAGTCTTAGGTTTGACATTATCCATTTAGAGTATTTGTAAATGGTAAGGAGTATGAATCAAGATTTTGTTTTTCCTACATAATGAATATTGGAGGACATCCTTTTTCAAAAAATGGCCTATTCACATAGTTGAAAACAAGTCACCTATAGGTACCACATGTAGGTCTATTTCTTGACTCTCTATAATGTTCCATGGATTTTTTTGTCTATCTCTGCACCAGGAGTCAGCAAACAGTGCCCAGAGGTCCAGTACCCACTGACCGTTTATATACATTTTTAGCACATGAACTACAAATGGTTTTTACCTTATAAAAATGGTTGAAACAAAAGCAAAGGAATACTTTTTGATGACATGACATGACATTTCAATAAAAGTTTATTGAAACACAACCACACTCATTCCTTTTCATACTGTGTATAATTAGTTATACTCTCCAACAATAGAAACTGAGAAGTTGTGACAGAGACTGCATTACCCATAAAGTCTTAAATATTTACTTCCAGATCCTTTACTAAAAATTGTGCCCATCCCTGCTTTACACCAGTATCATATTGCTTTAATTACAGTAGCTTAGTAAAAACTCTTAAAATCAGAGGGTATTGGTTCTCTTTGTTGTTACTCTTCAAAGTTGTTTTGGCTATTCTAGAAACTTTCAATTTTCATATCAAATTTAGAATTAGCATTTCAATTTCAATAAGCCCATTGTGATTTTAATCACAATTGAATTGGATGTATGGATCAATCCAGGAGAACTGACATCTGAACACTATGGAGTCTTCGGACCTATGGAGACAGTATGTCTCCCTTCTCATTAGTTCTTTTGTTGCCTGGTTCAGCAATATTGTGTAGATTTTAGTGTACAGATGATGAACAATAGTGTCCCTGTTCTTCCTAGTCTTCTGGATTTCACGAAAACCAAGAGCAGATTTCCCCTATCCGCCACCCCTATATACGTCTCCCTCTTCCTGGGGGAGAAATGGACAAAAAGAAAATGGATTCAGTCACACAAACTTGTTTACAGAGTTTTCATTTTAGGGATTTTTTTTTTTTAATCTAACAAAAGCCAAAACACACAAGAACTATAAACTTCCTAATATTAGATATAAATCTCAAGACAGAAAATACAAGCATTTTGTTTAAAATGCAGTGCTTTTTTTCTTAATGTGGCCATTTTTTTTTTTTTTTTTTTGAATGGCATATTATGAACCTCATGGAATGGGCTTCCTAGAATATCATCAGAGCACTCACTTCATGACTAATGAAGATAGGCCACCAGCCAGCCATTCACTGTTTAGAATAACATTGTTATATATCAATAAAGTTTGATTATAATGACAATTTTTTCTTTCTAACTAGGTTGTTGTCATGATAAAGGAGTTGCTACTTGGGGGTGATCTTCAGCCACATTCTGTTTCACCTCAGCTGTCGGGCACTGATGGAAGTATGAGAGGCGCTTTGCTATTACTGGGGACTGTGTGCAAATCCTCTCAATCTCTTCTGTAATTCATTACTGCTCCTCTCAGCACTGCTTCTAAGCACAGATAGTCTTGGTGGGGAAAGACCTGTTCCCTGTGTGGGCCAGAGACCAGCCAGCTCTGGATTTGGCTGTCTTGGAGGGAAAGTATGATGACTAAACCAATCTGGAGAGACTCCAAGGTTTGCTCTTTCACCACAAAGGGAATCCTTATTGAAGGAAATTTCCTTTGATGTTTAGCTCAAATTTTTCCCTCACTCAGTTTCACTCTATCATTCATAATTAGATCTCTTAAAAATAATACCTCTTCCTTATGGAGGGTTTTCAACCTTTCAAACCTTCTCAAAACTTGTATATTCCTCTTAGCTGTGGCTGGATCAGGTTACATATAGTTTTCTTCATATTAGTAAGAAAAGAGTTGATGATATTTGTTTTACAATCATTAGAAAATTCCCTTTCCAAGCACTTCCTGGTGGCTCAGATTTGCAACATTCAACCAGATTTTAATTTGTAGACTCCGGGGTCTTGGCTTCTTAAGGAGATAAGAGCCAATGAAACAGAGAGCCTTGTAAACCGAGTGGATACTTGCTACAATTTTTACCAAATAAAAAAAGTTACATAGAAGAAAAAGGGGGTGGGGTTAATTTGTTGTTAGCCTGTCTTGTTTAGACACTCCATCTAATAACAATAAGAATGTAGTTTTCACCCATGAGCTATCAAAATCAGTGTGGACTTAAGAAAAATAAGATGCCATTTGATCATTTGGCTACATAATAACTTGGGTAATACTGGATGACCACTTTGATAACTCCTGAACTTTCATTTTTGTAGACATCTTAACAGGAGTAGAAGACTAAGACATCTTAACAGGCATAGAAGACTACGTTGATTTAAAAAGGGCTTTATCTCTTTCCGATCACCTCAGCCTTTTCTCCTCCTATCCATTCCATCCTTTGCACGCTGCAATCAACTGCAATTGCCCACTTGCTCCATCCCTTATCCCAAATCTCCTGCAAGCCACACATCTTTCCCCTACATGAAGGCAAGAGCCTCCTCAGTTCTTGCCACTTACAAACTCACAATCTACTCAGAAACCAGAATGATCTTCTAAAACGTAAATCATGTCACATTCCTACTTAAAATGCTAATAGGCTGGTGCACTGGACCTTTGTCTGTTGTGGCTACCTATCAACATTGAAAATTCTCCCTATAGTTGAGTCACTTTCCACCTTAGGAGCCCTACCTTTCTAAGTGGAATTGAAAAAACAAATTGCATTCTCAGACTCTCTTGCAGCTGAGAGGACATGTGCATGACTCAGGTTTCATCCCTCAAAACACACCTATGGGGACATGTTCAGGGGCTGAGCAGTATGAGAAAGGGCTTCATACAGGAACTGGTCCCCTGGCAAGCACAGCAGTGCGAATGCCTGGCTCTCTGAGATCCACTGTGGAAGGACTTCCAGCATTTGGCCCCAAGCGCTGATCCCAGGGGAAAGGAGTTTTTCCTAGAGCAGCAGCCTCCACAGTGTGGTTGGGTGTGGATCCTCATGGTGTCACAGACTGGCTTCTTAGCCTCCCCATGGAATTTATAAGAAGGACTCCCCCCTCCTTAGACTTTGGCAAATGAGACTTCTATTCTCAGCCCTGCATCTCAAGGACTTCCATGTTTTGTAGAACCCCTTCCTCATGGCCACACAAAAGAGAAAGATAAAAAAGATGAAAAAAAACCACATGAAATGAGTGACCTCAAAACAAGTCTGTGTGTTACCTAACCTATAAAGGATAGGGAAAGGTCTGAATGCACCTAATTAACTAGCCAATTGTGGATTTGATGGAGTAGTTCCCTATTTCAACAGCGATGCTTTTTATAGCTAAAATCACAGAAAAAAAATCTGCATTCATCCAACATGCCTCACTTCTCCTGCATCTCCTCTAATCACTCGAATCTTCATAGACCAGATTTATCACTTATTGCTAATGTCATGCGTCACTTGAAAGAAAATGTTTGCCTGGAGCCCGTAGACCCTCGGGAATCCCCGACTATGAGCTACTTAGTATCTTTTTAACACATCCTTTTTCTGCCTAAACTAGCATGAGTAGATTCTGCTGTTGGCAACATAGAACACTACACTGATACACTACACTGGATAAAATCTACACTCCCTAACCCAGTCCTCATAGTCCACAGGGTCTAGTACACACTTATGTGTCCAGACTACTCTTATCTCCTCCCTTCATTTACTCATTTAACCATAGTACATTCAATGTCTACCAAGTGTCAAGCAGGAATCCAAAGACTAAAAATACCACAGTGAATACATCAGAGGCTGTTAATGCTCAGTTCTCTGAAGGTCTTTTTCTTCTCTCTCCTTATTCTCATGAGGTAAGTCTGGACCCTGAAGTTTATCACTTCTACCATCTTCCCTTGAAGGATCTTGGAACCAAAACCCATTCACACCATCTCCCTCATTCAAGAAAATGAGAAGAGCCCACTCTGGATCCAGCCATGGGATACTGCCAGGGAAACACCTGGTAGGGATAACCAGTATCATCAAGGTCTGGGAAGGAGGAGCATGGGTTAAAGAACCCTTATCCATTTTCTTCTATGACATACAAAGGGTCAAGGAAAGAAATTATCCAAGGTAACTATGGTTCATACCACATCCAAAACCCCTGGTCTGCTCTTTGTTTTAAATTATCCATTCATTTAGTGGTTTGTTTTTTTTTTTCAACAAATGTGAATGGAGTATTTGCTTAATTAATTATATTAAATGCAGGTACAGAGTGATGATCAAAACAGACCTAGTTCATTTCTTCATGGAGTTTGTGGTCTCTAGTTATGGAAAAACATTAAAACATTAAATATTCAATAGCAAAGGGTAATAAGGTTATGAAGAAAAAGTACAGAGGCCATTAGGAGAATGTCTTGGTGGTAGTTGTTGCAGAAGGACAGTATTTCACTACACCTTCCTAGGCAAGACCTTCTAATGACCAGCTCTGACAAGGTGACCTTGACAGCCGGTTGATTTTGTAATCTTGGTGTGGTTTCACTAATATCATTCTGAAAGCCATACCATTTCACCTCAGTAGGGAATGAGTGAGGATTCGTATCCATTTCTATGAGGAGAGCAAGTCCCCTGCCCAGTCAGAGGTGTGCTCTCTGGGGGAAAATATCTATTTCAGATGATACTGCATATTTTCCAGATGATTTACCAGACTCATCCAAACATTCTCACCAGCCAAATTTACATGTCCAAGCCTGTAAACAATATTAGCAACACAGGCAGAATACAAAATACACAATTAGTATGTTCTCTGGTTACTGTGAAAGGATAAAGTAAAAAAACAAACAAACAAAACAAAACAAAAAAAAAAAACAAGTGGCTCTGTCGAGGTACAGTTTTAAAGACTTGTAAAGAAAAAATCTTAAAAGGGTCACAACTGTTTGAAATAATAGAGTCCAATTGCTGTGGTTGGAGTGTTTGCCCTCTCTGAAACTCACATGGAAACTTAATGCCCAGTGTAAGGTGCAACATTTAAGAGGCAATTGGGTCATGAGAGCTCTGTCCTCCTGAATGAATTCATCTATTCATGGATTAATGGATTAATGGGTTAGCACAGGAGTGATTCATTATCATGAGAGTGAGTCTGCCATAAGAATATTTTGCCAAGCTCTTGCACTTTTACCATGTGATACCCTCCACCATGTTATGAGTCGGTAAAAATGTCCTCCCCAGATGAGGATCCTCAACTTTGGACTCCCAATCCTCTAGAACTGAAAGAAATAAATTTCTTTTCTTTTTTAAAAATAAATTACTCAGTATGTGGTATTGTTACAGTGAAAGAAAAGGAGTAAGATGCCCACCCTACATAATTGAAAAGGTAAAACCATGGATGCTAAATTAGTATGAAGAAGTACAGGTTATTGAGACTTCACTGCTTAAAGCCAATTGTTTTGACTCCCCCATTCTGAACATAAAGTTGTGTTGACATTTTCTCTCATGTCTGTTACTTATTTCCTCCTCTTCCAATACAGTTGCCACTTATCCTTCTACCTACAACCTTTCACTTTGCGTCTCTGTGTTTTGTCACCATCTCCCAGATACCTCATGGCTTGAGTTGTTCTCTTTACCTGTCCATCTAAACAGTTCAGAAAATATACTTGTATATTTTTCTCATGGATATACTAGAAAATAAACATAAACTGTTAATAAATATGAAAACTCAGCACAAAATAAAATTGTGGTAACAGTCTAAATGAACACTAAAATCCTTTTTTAAAAAAGAAAACAAAAATTTTGATGGAAAATTTAATACTTCCTAAAAATATGAAAAGTTAAATTTTGGAATCATGAGTTTCACAGAAATAATGATCAGGAAAGAAGATTTATAATATTTACCAGTGAAATCTGTTAAAATTCTTATGGACACAAAACTGATCAATAAATCAAACATTCACTATAAAAAATAAATGGAAAAATTGATTTTGATGGAAATAATTTCAATGACATGAACATCAGAATGAAAAGAATCAAAAATGGGTTAGCTGTGTTTTAAGGGAAAGTGATTGATGAATTAAATCTGCTGAATGGAAGGTACTCCCTAAAATTCTTTTTCCACAAAATGTAATCAATGCTGACAAAATTCTGATTTGAATTTACTTACTTAAAATGGTAGCATTTCAATGTTCTTAGACATGGTGGTAGAGGGGACATGTCAGTGTCACAAGTCCTGTATCAATTCCAAGAATTGAGATATTATGGTTTAATTTCACACATCTACAATAGAGTAAGTCACATGAAGTTTTTGGATTTTCAGTGCATATAAAAGTAATGTTTACACTATACTTAAGTGTGTAATAACATTATGTCTTAAAAATGTGCAGACCTTAGTTTAAAAACATCATATTGCTAAAAAATGGCAACAATCATCTGAGGCTCTCGTGAGTCATAATCTTTCTCTGGTGGAGGGCTGATGGATGATCATGGGGGTAGTTGCTGAATGATGGGGTAGCTGTGGTGATTTCTTAAAACAACAATGAAATTGTTGACTTTCTTAAAACAACAATGAATTGTAGTCACCTGCTACATCAGGTGACTCTTCTTTTCATGAAACATTTCTCTGTAGCATATGATGCTGTTTGATAGCATTTTTCCAAATTGGAGTCAATTTTCTCAAACACTGCCACTACTTTAACAATTAAGTTTATGTAATAGTCTAAACCCTTTGTTGTCATTTCAACAATGTACATGGTATCTTCACCAAGACTAGATTCCATCTCAAGAAACCATTTCATTTACTTTTCTATAAAAAGCGACTCTTCATCGTGCAAGTTTCATCATTACCCTACAATAACTCAGTCACATCTTCAGTTATCACAATAACTCCACTTCTAACTCCAGTTTTCTTTTCACCGTATCTGCAGTTACTTCTTCCACTGAGGTTTTCAACCTTTCAAAGTCATCCATGAGGGTTTGGAACCAACTTATTCTAAAACTCCTATTAATTTTGATATTTTGACATCTTTCCATTAATTATGAAAGTTCTTAATGACGTATGGAATAGGAAATTATTTTCAAGAGTTTTTTCAATGTATTTTGCCAAGATCATCAACAGAATCACTGTCTATGCTTTAACCTTAAGAAATGTTTTTCTAAAAAAAAAAAAAAAATTTGGAAGTCAAAATAATTCCTTGATCCATGGGCTAAAAAATGGGAGTTGTGTTAGCAGGTATGAAAACAATGTTAACCTCCTTTTATACCTGTATCAGAGCTCTTAAAAGACCATGGGAATTTTCAATGAGCAATAATAGTTTGAAATGAATCTTTTCTTCTGAGCAGTAGGTCTCAACAGTGGGCTTAAAATATTCGCTAAACTGTGATATAAATCGATGTGCTCTCATCCAGGCTTTGTTATTGCATTTATAGAACACAGGCAAAATAGAATCAGTATAATTCTGAAGGGCCATAAGATTTTCAAACTGGCTTCAACTTTAAGTAACCAGCTGCATTAGCCCCTAACAAGTGAGTTAGCCTATTCTTTGAAGCTTTGAAGCCAGGCATTGTCTTCTCTCCAGACTGTTTTACCTATGTCAAAAAGTTGTTGTTTAGTGTAGCCACCTCACCTTCAGCAGTGATCTTAGGTAGATATTTTGAATAACTTGCTGCTTCCCTTCATATTTATGGAGGTAACTTTTTCCTTAAACCTCAGAAATAACTTCTGCTAGCCTCAAAAACTGTTCTGCAATTTCCTCACCTCTCATAGCATTCAAGGAATTGAAGAGAGGACCTTTTTCTGGATTAGCTTTGGCTTAAGGGGACATTGTGGCTTGTTCAATCTTCTGTCTGGACCACTAAAACGTTCTCCATATCAGCAATAAGATTGTTTTGCTTTCTTCTCATTTATGTGTCTCTAGAGTAGCACTTTTACTTTCCTTCAAGAACTTTTCCTTCGCATTCATTATTTGGCATAAGAGGCCTATCTTTTGGCCTATTTTGGCTTTTGACACACCTTTCTCAGTAAGCTTAATTATTTCTAGCTTTTGATTTAAAATGAGAGATATGCAACTCTTACTTTTAGTTGAACACATAGAGGCCATTGCAGGCTTGTAAGCTGATCTAATTTTAATATTTTTGTGTCTCATGGAATAGGAAGGCCTGAGGAAAAAAGAGAGAGATGAGAAAATGACCAGTTTGTGCAGATGTCAGACGACACACAATATTTATTGTTTAAGTTCAGCATAATGTAAGAGAGAGGTTTGTAGTGCCCCAAAATAATCACAATAGTAACATCAAAGATCACTAATCATAGATCACCATAAAAATATAATAATAATAAAGTTTAAAATATTGTGAGAATTATCAAAACATGACCCAGAAACACAAAGTGAACATGTTCTGTTGGAAAAGGAGTGCCAATAGATTTGCTTGAAGCAACATTGCCATAATTCTTTAATGTGTAAGAAATGTAATATCTTAAAAGCACAATAAGTTGAAGTACAATGAAACAAGGTATGCCTCTAGTTTAGCCCATAGTAGTAATATTTTTAACCTTCAGATTCTAAAGCAATCCAGATATTCTAACAGAAAAGGGACTGTTATACCAGAAGAGAATAAAATCCTGGGAATAGAAAGACATTTCCCTAACTTAGAGACAAGATGTAAGACTGGCTGTGGAAGCAAATGAATGATTCTGATTACATCCCCTTTCTTTGAAACTATTCTGGTTTTCCATCCACTTGCCCAGCCATCTGGGCATTTCTCTAACGTGAATGCTATGCCCAGCATGCAGTAGATTCTGGAAAAAAATATTGATTGAATGAATGAATTACAAGCCTTCTTCAGCTCAATGGTATTTTAGAGATTCAAGTCAATCCACCCCTGAAAAATCTGTAAGAACAAATTATCTGCATTCAATTCCTCATGCGACTGTTGCTAGGTCTGGACCCCAAGATTAGTCATTTAATCTCTCTATGAGTCAGTTTCCTTAACTATACAAAGTAATAAATATAGCAAATTCCATAGGTTTAAGTGAGGAGGATTACATGAGAAAATCTACATAAAATACTAGACAAAAGTCCTAGCACTTAGTAAGAGCTCACCAAATTCTATTTACTAATATTATCACTATCATCATCATCTTTCAATGAAACCAACCAGAAAAGTTAAATTACCAGATTTTTTTTTTTTTTTTTTTTTTATTGTTGGGGATTCATTGAGGGTACAATAAGCCAGGTTACACTGATTGCAATTGTTAGGTAAAGTCCCTCTTGCAATCATGTCTTGCCCCCATAAAGTATGACACACACCAAGGCCCCACCCACTTCCCTCCTTCCCTCTTTCTGTTTCCCCCCCCATAACCATAATTGTCATTAATTGTCCTCATATCAAAATTGAGTACATAGGTTTTTAAGCACTCCACTTTATAAGAAAGAGACAATATCTAAGGGAATGAGTCTCATTTGACATAACAAATAATTATTTATTCAGTGGCAAATGGCAAATCTTAAGAATGTTAAGGGGTCAGTACAGATTCTCTCTAAGCTCTATGTGACTGAATGGTGATCATGGATTTTCTATAATAGTAAGTGCTATCAGAATGATAATTACAAAGACCTATAAAATTCTAAAGTCACATATGGCTGAGAAGAATCAACATAGTTATAATGTCTATACTACCCAAAGTGATCTACAGATTTAATTAAAACATTAAAACACCAATGTCATGCTTTGAAGAAATTGAAAAAATAGTCCTTTGTTTTGTACAGAACTAGAAAAAAACCCCAAATAGCCATCAATTCTAAGTATAAACAAATCTGGAGATATCACATTACCAGACTTTAAGTTATACTACAAGTCTACAGTGATCAAAACAACATAGGATTTGGCATAAAAATAGAGACATAGATTGACAGAATGGAATACAAAACCTAAAGATGAAACCAGCCTCATATCAATAAACTTCTATAAACCAAATGAAAGTGTATACTGGGGAAAATAATCCCTATTTAATAAATGGTTCTGAGAGAACTGGTTAGCCACATGTAAAAAACTAAAACTGGACCCATACCTCTGACCAGTTATAAAAATTATCTCAAGCTGGATAAAAAATTTCAGTCTAAGACATGAAACTACAAGAATGCTAGAAGAAAGTGTGAGAAAAATTCTTTATTATGTCAGCCTGAGGAAATATTTTATGAAGAAGACCCTGTTGGCAATTGTAGCAACAGCAAAAATAAATGAATGGGACCTGATCATGCTTAAAAGCTTCCGCATAGCTAAGGACATACTACACAAAGCAAATAGACAACTTCCAGAATGGGAGAAGATATTCACATGTTATGAATCTGACAAACTCAATTACTCGCTAGCAAGAGACATGAACAGAACCTTCTTCCAAGAAGACAGAAGAATGGCTAACAAACACATGAAAAAATGTTTATCATTCCAAATCAAAACCACCTTGAGGTATCACCTAACCCCAGTAAGAATAGCCTACATCCCAAATTCTCAAAACTGCAAATGCTGGTATGAGTGTGGAGAGAAGGGAACACTTCCACACTGTTGGTGGGATTGCAAAACAATACAGCCTTTTTGGAAATAAGTATGGAGAATTCTCAAAGAGCTAAAAATGGACCTTCCATTTAATCCAGCAATCCCATAACTAGGTATCTATCCAGAAGAAAAAAATCATTTTATCATAGGATATTTGAACTTGAATGTTTATAGCAACTCTCAGTTGAAAAGATGGGGAAACAACCCAAGTGCCCATCAACCCATGAATGGATCAATAATCTGTGGTATATGTATACCATGGAACATTATTCAGCTATAAAAAGATGAAGACTTTACATCGTTTTTATTTACCTGGATGGAGTTGAAGAACATTCTCCTTATCTCAAATATCTTAAGAATGGAAAAGCAAGCATCCCATGTACTCAATAGCAATTTGAACCTAGTAGATGAGAAACTACAAGCCCACACAAGAGAAAAACACAATTAAATTTAAGAAGGAGGAAGGAAGGAAGGAGGGGAGAGGGCTGGGTAAGCTCCCACCTAACAGATACAATGTAGGGGTACTTCTTGGGTGAAGGACTCAGCTATAACTCAGACAATATCTAACAAACCCAAACAATGTAACCCAATTATACGTATCCTTATATATCTGAAAAATTTTTAAAAGCCACAGAAAACAAAATTCTGTAGTGCCTGCAAACATCACAGTAATAGCACAGTTAAGAGGATTTAATGTGTTCTGATTACTCAAGACATTGTCATAATTTTCATGTGAAAATTTTTCTTTCACTGAAGAAACAGCAGAATTGTTCTGTTCAAATCCTAGTGTCTCTACTTACTAATAGTGACCTTGACAAGCTATATAACTGCCTTAAATACTTTATCTATCCTGTAAAAGAGGGGAACAAATTCCTACTTTATAAATCTCATTGGGATTTATGAGGTTCAGGTTATTTATACAGAGTGGATAAGAACTAGGAGTCCTCATGCATTTTTGCACAAATAAAGAAAACAAAATCAATGAAGCCACGTGACTTACTATATGTCACACTGCTGGTTTTTGCAAGACTGACTCTTGTGAAAATATCTTCCCAAATAGAAAAAAAGTCAACAAGTTAAGCTACTATTTTGAGTAACTCTTAACTAAGTACTGAATACATAAAAACAGGCTTTCTTGTGCCTTGGGGGGCGGGGGATTGAATTAGTTCTAAAGAGAAAATGCAGTATTACTTTTGATTTGCAACATTTTCTAATGACATACAGGGCATTCCCAGTGATATTTAATTGCAATAATAATGTTTAAGACCATGGATATAAGAAAATAAAATGAGTAACCATAATGATGAAGATAATGTTAATAAAGGGCCTGGTAATAGTACCAATGACTAAGTTAGGGACTTAAATATATTCTGTTATTTGATTTTCAGAATAATTCTGAAGTATCTGCATCTTATTGATGAGGACACAAAGGTCCAGAAATGTTCACACCTTGTCTAAAGTGATAGAGCCTTTGGTTCCAATTCCTGTTTTTATCTCTTTTATCCCAGACCATCCTGTAGCACGAGCACAGCTGACCATGAGCACAGCCCTGGTCATCTGAAGCCCATCTTTAGCCTAGCCATTTCTCCCAGGTGTGTGTTCACAGTCAAGGGAAGCCGGGAAAGACTGTGAACTTAACTTTCACTCTTCTCATTCTCTGCAGAGTCTGCAGATGATTTCACTGGTTCATTTCACTGAAAACCAGTTCAGTTCCGAGGGCTGTGCTGGAGCCAATTGACCCCAGCTGAGTGTGGTTGGTCCCCAGAAGAGCACATTGGTGCTTTAGCTCATGTCCTTCTTTCAGTGTGTACAAGAGCAGTCAAGGCGAAGACAACTTGGTCATGAAAGCAAAATAGTATCCTGTCCTGCTCCATCTAAACCATTTTAGGCCCCACAGCCTGGGGTCTCCTTGCATATATGAAAGGACATCAGAGACCATATTTAGAAATAGCCAGAAGTTGGGGTTTGGGATGCCGAGTACTGCACTGGGCAAGGCCTGCATAGGTGTTATGGGTCTGTCACCTTGATGTCTTGGAGACTGTGAGGTCCCTCAAACAACATAGTTGACATAGTCCTGTGTTAAATGCTCACTGAACGACTTCTATGCAAAGCTTGTCTTCTGAAAATCAAGCACAGACTCTGGACTTCCTCAGCATCTGCTAAACAGTCCCATCCACAGAGCAGCAATGTTTGCAATACCTAGCTTTCCTTTTCTCCCTTTTGTTGTTCCGGTTTGGCAGAGAAATGTTAACCAGCCCTTAAAAAAAGAATTCTGAGGCTCAAAGAAGAAAGGGGCAGAAGATAATAAACACAGGTAACCCTTTCCCATTCCAGTGGCCAAATTGCTGGAATGGAGAAGGTGAGAACCGCCATCATGGGAGTCCTGACCACCATGTACCGTGGTGTTTCGCTGGCACGGGTAAAAAGTAAAGTAAAAAGTAAAGTCCAAAGATGGTGCTTTGTTTCCTGCTTTTTCACAGAGACTGCTTTCCCAAGTAAAGAAAATGTTGACCAAAGAAAATAAAGGGAAAGACTGCTTCATTCTTTATGAACACAAAATGTGCAGCATTGTTCTAATTGAAGCAATATGCTTCTGCGGGTGGAGCAGTGTGGTAATACAGCAGCCTATTTTTGTGACTTAGCTTTACATTTGGGCCTTCTCACATAACCTAGGTGGACAGTTGCAACAGAGCAGAGAGCACTATAGCCTCATTGTTATGCACCCAGCCTCTTTTATGCTCTGACTTTAACCCACACAATGACACTTGTGTCTTTTAGGCCACAGTATAATTATTGTTCAGTGGACTTAATGGTAAAGAGAGGAAAACGATGGCTTGAAAGGTAAGCTCTAAGATCAACTTAATGTAGACAGATATCTTGAGATTTATTTCAGAAAATGAAAAAATGGGGAAAATGGTCACACTTGGTAGAATGCCGTGGCATCTTACCTCACAACAACCTCAAACTCTTGGGTTCAAGTAATCCTCTTGCCTCAGCCTCCTGAGTAGCTGGGACTATAGGCATCTGGCACAACACCTGGATTTTTTTAGAGATGGGGGTCTCGCTCTGACTCAGGATGGTTTTGAACCTGTATGCTCAGGCAATCCACCCACCTCAGCCTCCCAAGTGCTGGGATTACAGGCATGAGTCACCATGGCTGGCCTAGTTGTTGAATTTTATTTATTTAAACAGCACTTAAATTGAGGGAATTAGGAGAGCTAGGCAAATGGTAAAATGATTGACAAGTTGCACTGTGTAGCAGAGAGGAGATGTAAGTTCGCAGGGCTGGCTGTGACTGCTTGCGTCCCAAGTTCTCAAGACTGCAAGGGAGACTGCAGAAGTGAAATAGATATTTCCTCCAAGGCATCTAAATCCACATAGGCAGTTCTCAGTTCTATAAACCTAACATTTGCTTAACTCACACTGGTACCCATCACTCTCCTTAAGACAGAATGTCCTTTCCATAGCAACTTTGTCATGGAAGTGGGCCAGATATCACATCAGGTCCCTTGAAAATATCCTCTTTCCAGAGAACTTTCTGTTAAAGATACTTAAGAAATAGCAAACTTGGGTGGCGCCTGTGGCTCAGTCGGTAAGGCGCCGGCCCCATATGCCGAGGGTGGCGGGTTCAAGCCCGGCCCCGGCCAAACTGCAACCAAAAAAATAACCGGGTGTTGTGGCGGGCGCCTGTAGTCCCAGCTACTCGGGAGGCTGAGGCAAGAGGATCGCTTAAGCCCCAGGAGTTGGAGGTTGCTGTGAGCTGTGAAGCCACGGCACTCTACCGAAGGCCATAAAGTGAGACTCTTTCTCTACAAAAAAAAAAAAAAAAAAAAAAAAAAAAAAAGAAATAGCAAACTTTTTTCACTTCTATTTTTTCATGTATTTATGGAAGATTTTATAAGTACCTACTATGCACCTAGCACCGTTCATAACTAGGATGACAAATAGGAATGAAACCTATTCTCTTTTGAAGTCCTCAATTGTTTATAGGCTATCCTTAAATGCTATCTCATTTGAAAGTACAGTTCAGCTGAAACTATTTTCTTCCTTCTGGGTCCTCTTTATGAGAAACCTGGGAGAAATTAGTGTCTGGTATAGAAACCATGAAAAACTATACTTCTGAAAAATTGACTTGCATCAATAATATGAACATTTTGGACCATGCAATTGACCAGTTTCCCCTTTCCCTTGATGGTTAAAGACAAATGTTGGCCCTCCAGAAATCAGAATCAAAGGTCATTATGGTTTGAGATTCTGAGATTTTACCAGGACTATCTTATTCTCCTTTATTTTCCTCCTTTTAGTTCTTTACTTTCCTTCTTTCTTTATACTTAAAAATTCATTTTATAATTATATTTATGTGTCCATAACGCTGACTTTAATTTCTAGAACATAGTGAGGTCTGAATAAATACATAAACAAACAAATAGTTGTTTCCCCAAAACTATGTATCAAGAGACACTCATGGCAAAGGAATTATTTATCTTTGGAGGGTGAAAGCAGAAATAACCAAGTGACAAGGAGAATAAACAGATCAAACTCTCCACAGCTGTCCATGAAGACATGGAGCAACAGATGTCAGGAAACTGTGAAGTAGCTGCATCGTCATATCATATGCAGTGGAGCCAGGACCCATTTGGAGGAAGCATTTTGATGTTTCCCAGATTTTAAAATAAAAGTGATTAAGTAATTTTTAAATTTAAACCCTAAACTTTTCAAGGTGCACTCTATCAACTCAACCCAGTGTTTTTTGTTCATTGACTTTTTCCAGCATTTTTGGCAAGGAAAATTTTCTACACAGAAAGTACAGTGAGCAAGGGGAAGTACCTATGGTTCAAAGGAGTAGGGCACTGGCCCCAGATGCCAGAGGTGGCGGGTTCAAACCCAGCCCCAGCCAAAAACTGCAAAAAAAAAAAAAAAAAAAAAAGAAAGAAAGAACGTACAGTGAGCCTTGGAAATGTGAAAAGAATCAGATCTTACACCTACAAATTCAATTCAATTTTTGGAGTTATTATCTCTATTTTTATCTATTATTCTAATTGATATACTTAGTGGATTATAGAAGTTCAAGTTAAAAATCACTGCAAAAAATAATTTTAACAAATAATTCATATCAAAACAATAATTAGCACAAAATAATTGATCAATGTAAAATTTACCATATTCATTCACCAAATATTTACTGAGCACTGAGTGCTAAGTTCTGAGAATAAAAGATAAGACAAATTATGCTTTGTTTTTACTTTTACAGAATCTACTCTAGGAAGAAGAAAAACATGAAACAATTAATTATACTAATAAATGTAGAATTTCACAATATGATCTAAGTATTGTAAAATGATGTTATTCTACATATCTATTAATTTGTAACAAATCACTCCAAAATTAGTCATGTACATCAACATTCTGTTATGCTCATAATTTTATGGGTCAGAAATTTTAGGAGACCATAGTATGGACAGCCAACCTTTACTCCACAATGACTCAGGTCTCAGCTGCGTAGCTTGAACAGGGGGGAAGACTAGAACAATCAGAATGGGGATTATGTCTGTAACCTTAGGTATTCTCTGAATCATATTAGCAGAGGATTAAATGTAATGGCTTTTTCACTACCAAGTTTGTCACCTGGCCTAGGATGATTGGTTCTATGTAATCATTACACGTAATACACATGAGCTTCCTCACAAGTATGGCAGTATCAGGGTAATCAAATGTCTTAAATGACAGCTGGCTTCTGTTGAGAGTGAAAATTCTAAGAGGAAAGACATGGAAACTATGTACCTTTCAAGGCCTGAGCCCACAAATTGACATGGTACCATTTCTATCATAGTCCATTGGTCAGTTTTAGTATTAAATATTAATACTAATGGGGACCATAGGCCTACCTCTTATTAGGAGTGTCAGACTTCCCTAGATCAAAAAAGTCCAAAATAATCAAAGTGCTAAGAGAGAACAATTGTCAACCTATCATTCTATGCCCATCAAACTATCTTTTTAGAGTATGGCCAAAATAAATAAGTTTTGGGCAAATACTAAGAGCAGGAATCTAGAATTATAAAAGAAACTCATCAGAAAGAAGGAATTTACTTGTCTAAAGCAATACTACCCTGAAGGCACCCAATTATGGAGGCTAAGCTAGAATGGGCCTGGTTACATTTGGATGGGAAAAAGAAGAAATTTATCACCAAATTAAGATATAAGGTACAAAACCAAATTAAGAATAAATATAAATAACCATTGACTATACAAATTAATATTAAGAAAAATGAAGGCTTTCTTTTCTTGCTGTTTGTTAAGAGGGGCTGTCTCTCAGCTTCTAAATGTCACCCTTGGGTCCTAGCCACATTCCTTTTGATTAACTCATAGTCAACTCATTAGTAACCTAATCCAGGGAGAGGACTCTCACCATAGTAACAAGTCCCATGCACACAAAAGGGGAAATTGTTGAATACAGAGGCCTGGAATCTATGGGATCATCTTAGAATTCTTTTTTTTTTTTTTTTGTGATTTTTGGCTGGGGCTGGGTTTGAACCCACCACCTCCGGCGTATGGGACCGGCGCCCTACTCCTTGAGCCACAGGCGCCACCCGAGAATTCTAAGCTACTTATACATATAAGTAATTATATTTAATACCTGAGCAAGTAGTAAATTTGACTTAATTGCCTTTAATAGAACACTTTATCCAATAACTATGATTTACCAAATATTAGCATGTATAAAAACACAAAGCAAACACTCATAAATGCTAAAGAATCTAATCACTGCAAGAGCATGATATAATATATAGCCAGATTTAATTTAGCAAGAAATTATTACCAAAAGATAAATATTTTAAATAACATAAACAACCACTTGAAATATTTCATTGTTCAAAGAGGAAATCATGGTAGAAATTTAAAAAATACTTAAAACTGAATTAAAATTGAAATATTGCACAATAAAATGGTAGGATTTCGTTAAATCTGCATTAACAGAAAATATATATCCTTATGTGTTCTTAATAAAAGAAAAAAGACTTCAACTTAAAAGGGAAGAAAAAGAACAGAACAATTCCAAATTTGAAAAAATAAAATAATGGTAGTAACAGAAAACAATGAAGAGAAAAGACTATTAAGCAAACAAATACAAATTTCATAGATACAGAAAATATAAATATTATGAGAGTAATTTAAGCAACTTTGTGTCAATAAATTTGAAAATTTAGATAAACCATATATTTTTGGAAAAGTATAACAAACCAAAACTGGCTCAAGAAATAAAAACTTCAATAGAGTCATAATTTCTAAAAATGGAATCAATAATATAAAATACATATCTACAAAAAAAAAAAAAAAAAAAAAAAAAAAAAAAAAAAAAAAAATACATATCTACAAAAATATAGTAGGCCCAGATATTTTATAAGCCAATTATACTTATTATTTCAAAAAGAAATATTCTTGAACATTTGCAATTTCTTCTAGAAAACGGATAAAGACACACTACTCTGCATCTCATTCTAGGAGGTTATCATTTTATAATACTGTAATCCTGAAAATATAGGATATATATTATCAAATGAAAACATAAAATTTATAAATTGACAAACATTATAAATAAAATTAAATAAAATATCATCAAATTGAAGCTAGCAATGTGAAAAAAATTATATCACTTTAAACTTAAATAACAAGTATGTTTAATATCCAGAAAAATCTATTACCCTGTTTCCCCGAAAATAAGACAGTGTCTTATTTTAAGGTGTGCTCCCAAAGATGTGCTAGGTCTTATTTTCAGGGGACATCTTATCTTTCCAGTAAGTAGGTCTTATTTTTGGAGGATGTCTTATTTTTGGGGAAACAAGGGTACTTAAATTCACTGCATTAAGAAATTGAAGAAGTGACCTCCTGGTGCTTACCACAGGCTGTGTTCTTACATTGACTGTATAGAAAGAGGAGGCAGAGTAAACCTACACAATGTACACCCCAGTCCAGGCCCCATGCCTGGTCTGTATTGTGAATGGGGGGACATGGAAAAAAAAAAAAAGAAATTGAAGAAGAAACATACGGTTTCATCACATGGAAAGAAAAATTCAATAAGATCAATCTTTTTATAATAAAACACTTCAGTAGATATTAAAAAAACTTCCTTCATTGAAAAGTAAAACCATTTAGTCTGAAGGGTTCAAACCTGGCCCGGCCAGCTAAGCAACAATAACAACTGCAACAAAAAATAGCTGGGAATTGGGGCGGGCGCCTGTAGTCCTACGCAGGAGGCTGAGGCAAGAGAATTGCTTAAGCCTAAGAGTTTGAGGTTGCTGTGAGCTGTGATGCCACAACACTCTACCAAGGGCGACATAGTGAGATTCTGCCTCAAAAAAATAAAGTAAACCCATTTAAGACTTGCCACCATTATGCCTAAGGAAGGGATAAGAGAAACAACCTTTGAATCAAGAATCAGAACTAAAAGTTGACATTCCATTCAATCCTGCAATTCCATTACTAGGTTATCTACCCAGAACAAAAATCATTTTACCATGAAGACATTGCACCAGAATGTTTACTGCAGCCCAGTTCATAATTGCCAAGTCCTGGAAGCAACCAAAATGCCCATCAACCCATGAATAGATTAACAAATTGTGGTATATGTATACCATGGAATACCATTCAGCTATAGAAAAGATGGAGACTTTACATCTCTATGTTTACCTAGATGAAATTGGAACACATTCTTCTTAGTAAAGTATCTCAAGAATGGGGGGAAAGTATCCAATGTAATCAATACTATTATGAAATCAATATATAAACACACACATATGAATGATAAAACACAAATATAGTCTAGCAAGAGGAATGGGTGAGGAGGGAGAGGGGAAGGTAAGGGGGGGCAAATTGGTACGAGGAGGGAGGGCATTTGGCGGGATCTCACCTAGTAGGACAATGCAAGGGTGTATTTCAAAAGAACTAAAAGTAAAATTTAAATGTCTTAAAACAAAAAATAAGTGAGATGATGGCTATATTAATCAGTTTGGTTTAAGCATTCCACATTGTATATCAAATCATCACATTGTACCCCATAAATGTACAGTTATGATTTTAATTAAAAATTAATTTTTAATAAAGAATCAGATAAGTAATCCAGTGTGTTCACATTGCTCAAGCAGTCCTAGCCAAGAGGTGGAGGGAAGGAAAGATAGGAAAAAATGAAAAATAAAACATATGCTTTGAAAGAAAAGAGACAAACCTTACAGTTGACTCTTGAATAACAGAAGTTTTAACTGCTTGAGTCCACACATATACAAGCCTTTTTGTCAATAAATATATTAGAAAAATCTTTCAAGATTTCTGACAATTTGAAAAACACAGACAAACCACATGACCTAGAGATGTCAAAAAATTAATTAAAAATTAGGTTTGTCATGAATGCATGAAATATGTGTATAAGCTAGTCTATTTTATCATATGCATACATCTATTATTAAAAATGTAAAATGTATCAAAACTAACACACAACTACAAACCATACCTGGTGCCATTAGCAGTCACAAGAGCAAATGTGGACGTAATACTAAATCAAAACCACACAAAATTAACAGCAGTGCATCCTATGCTACCATAATTTCATAGCCATATCCTGTTGCTATTGTGGTGAGTATTCGCTTAACATACCACGTGACGCTAATCATCTCCATGTGAGCAGTTCCTCTTTCCAATAAATTGTGTATCACAGTAAAAAGTGATCTCTTGTGTTTCTTGCTTATTTTTCATCATGTTTAGTGCAATACTGTAAACCTTGAATAACACCATGGGATTCATATGAAGTGACACTAGTGATGCTGGAAGAGAAAAGTCATGACATTACAAAAAAAAAAGTTGAATTGCTTGATATGTACCATGGATTGAGGTCTGCAGCTGTGATTGCCTGCCATTTCAGACAATTCGTGTTGTGAACAGATGACATAAACTTACAGTTTTATGAGAATATTTCAGATTGTGTATGAAACCCTCACATTGTACCCCTTGATTGCACTAATGTGCACAGCTATGATTTAATAATAAAAAATTAAAAAAGAAAAGAAAAACACTCATCATCTTTAAAAAAATAAATAAATAAAAAATAAACTTACAGTATCAATAAATAAAGTACTGTATTATAAATATATTTTTTCTTCTTTATGATTTTTAACATTTTTCCCAAGCTTAATTTAGTATAAGAATACAGTATATAATACCTATTGTATCCAAAATACTATATGTATTTTTGTGTTATTGATTAGACTTTCAATTAACAGTAAGCTATTTGCAGTTAAAAGCTTAGAGGAGCCAAAAAGTATATGCAAATCTTTGACTGCATGGGGAGGAAGGTGCCCTAACTTCCACATTTTTCAAGGGTTAACTATATTTTTAGGCAATATCAAAGTCTGTCTACCTAGAACGTTTAAGATTACCTATAGGAAATAACTAGAATAATTAAGAGAATTTAAAAATATTATTATGTGTGAGATAAATGAACAAAAATCAGTTATGTTCTTAAATACCAGGAAAAGTTGTGAAATACAAATTCAAAAAACATGCCACTGAATATAACAAAACATATGAAATGTCCTTATAGAGGATATTATTTGATTATACTGAAAAACTGAAAAGATTTAATCAAATGAAAATATATACAACATTCATGGATGGGTAGACTCAGTGACATAAGATGCCTATTCTTCACAAAGGAATCCAAAAAGTCAACACAGCTTTAATAGATCAATTTTTGGCACATGACAAGCAGGTTCTAAAATCTATATGCAACAGCAAAAAGATAATAATTAGCCAAAACTATTTTTGAGGAAAAAGAGCAAGTATAAAAGTAACAACTTATTTTAATACAGTAATGGCAGTAATATAAATGCAATTACAATTTTATTAAGTGATTTTATATGTCGTACAGTATCCTAAAGGTTTTATAAGCATTTGCTAACTTAATCCTTAATCCTTAATCCTTAATTAATAATCATTAGGTAGTGTCATAGACTGTTTATGTATCCTCTAACTTCGTATATTGAGCCCTAATGCCCAATGTGATGGTACATATGTACTAGGAGGCAGGACTTCTGGGATATGATTAGGTCATGAGGGTGAAATCTTTATAAATGAGATAGGGATCCTATAAAAAGAGACTCCACAGGGCTGCCTTGCCTTACTGCCATGCGAAGTGAAAGGATATTCATGAACCAGGAAGTGGGCCTCTACCAGAAACTAAATCTTCTAGTGCCTTGAACTTAGAATTCCCAGCCTCCAGAACTATGAGAAACAAATTTCTTTTGCCTAAAAGTTACCCACTATATATGGTGTTTTGTTATAGCAGCCCTAATGAACTACATAGATAGCATTGCCAACTTTATTTTACAGATGAGAAATCTGAGGTGCGGAAGGACTAAAATATATGAACAAGGACATCCATTCACATATAGTGAAGACAAGATTCAAACAAGGTATTTAACTTCAGAAGTGCCATGACATACCCACAAATCAGTATGATAAATGAGAGTGTAGATTTGGTGAATACACTGTATACACAGAAACATAACGAGAGCCAAAGAGAAAGGTCAGAAATATAACAGAATATTTTGAGAAACGTACTATATGACAAAGGTGTCCTTGCAAATGAGTAGGGGAGAGAATGAGTTACTCAAAAGCTGAAAGGAAAAACAAAATTAGATCTCTGCTTCATACCATACATGAATATATAGTTAGGTACAGGTAGAACATCCCTAATCTGAAAATCTGAAATCCAAGGTGCTCCAATATTTGAAACTCTTTAGCATCAACATGATGCCATAGTGGAAAATTTCACACCTGACCTTATGTGGCAAGTCAAAATACACACATTTAACACTTCCAAGAGAAAAATAAAATTACTTTCAGGCTATATGTATAAGGCATATGTGAGACATAAATGAATTTCATGTTTAGATTTGGGTCCCATCAATAAGACATCTCATTACATACATGCCAATATTACAAATTCTGAAAAATAAAAACCTTAAATCTAAAATATTTCTGAGACCAAGAATTTCAGATAAAAGATACTCAACCTGCATATTAAAAGTTTCAATGTATAAATTAAAATATAAAAACTTTTAGGAGAAGATGAAAGATAAAATCTTTATGATCTCAGAGTAAGAATTTCTTCAATAAGACATAATAAATTCCAAAGCAAAAAGTACTACTAAATTTCAATATTAAAATTAAATCTTTCTCCTCAGTAAAAATGGTCATAAATAATTTAAAAGATAAAACACAGACTGGATAATAGTATTTGTGATTCATGTAACCAAAATATTTTAGTAAACAGAGTACAAAGAACTTTTATGAATCAATAAAAAACAATGAAAACCTAAGGGAAAAAAGGCAGAGGATATGAATGAGCAATAGAAAAGCAAATGTAAAATTTCAGTAGACCCCTAAGAAATGATGTTCTACTGTACTATTAATGGAAATATGCATAGCAAAACAACAATGAAATAATATTTTATTCATTAGAAGAGCAAAGATGAAAATAAAAGGCAGTAATACCAAAAAGAGTGATAATGTGACCACATGACAACTTTCACATATCGGAAGGGGAGTATAAACTGGCACACGCATGCAAAATTGCTTCATGAGCTACACTGGAGCGGACATACTGTAGCAGCCTAGGATAAGCCTCAGCTACTTGTATCAAAATAGATAAATGCCAAATAACCATTGAGAGCAAAAAACACGAGTTGCAGAAGGACACACGCACATACAGATGACCCTTGAACAACACAGGTTTGGACTTCAAGGTCCACTTAAACTTGGATTTCTTCCAATAAAATTTACACAGAGGGTGCCTACCTCTCCCGCCGCCCCTTCCATCCCCTCTACCACTCCTGAGAGAACAAGACCAACCCCTCCTCCAGTTCTTCCTCCTCAGGTACTCAATGTGAAGACAGCATGAAGATCTTTATAATAATGCACTTCCGCTAAAAGAATAGTAAATATATTTTCTCTTCTTTACAATTTTCCTAATAACATTTTTCTTTTCTCTTGCTTTATTGTAAGAATACAATACATAATACTTATGATATAGAAAACAGGTGTTGATGAACCGGCTATGTTATGGGCTAAGTCTTGCCGTCAATAGTAGGCTGTTTAGTGGCTAAGTTTTAGGATAGTCAAAATCTATCCATGGATTTTTAACTGTATGGGAGGTCGACACCTCAACCCCCATGTTGTTCAAGGGTCAACTGTAGTGTGATATCATTTATGTAATAAGAGGAACAACTCCATCTTGTTTATAGAATCATACATATGTATAAAATTATAAAAACAAGCATGGAGAAGTTAAAAACCAAATCAAGATAATTATGACCTCAAGGAGGGAGAGAATGGAATGGGATAAGGGACAGTTATGCGGGAGGTTTCGAATGTAGGGGAAATGCTTATTTAAAAAAAAAAAGATATGAAACAAATATGGAAAAATGTGAAGATTGGACAAAGCTGGTTGGTGAGTACACAGATTTTACTAATCAGAACTAGAATAATCTACTTTGGATTATTCTAAATAAGTGAATTATTGCAATTAAAATAAGAAGTTGTTTATTCTTTTTGTAAAACAAGAAGTAGACTGGAATATTAAATTAGGTTGAGGTAATTTGTTAGGAGTAAAATCGCAGGGAAGATTTTTCTCTCTTCCTTGCCTATGCTTAGCTACAGCTAGCTCTTGGCAGCCATCTTTTATTCACCAAGTACTTTCTGAGAGCTTACTATATGCCAGTGCCAAAACACACGGGTTCCCTATACTTGGGGGGCTTTCTTTCTAGTGGATGAAGATAGTAATTAACAAGTAGATAAATGAACAACAAGTAGCAATTAGACCTATGAAAATGAATTAAGTAAAACCAGATAATTTGGTGATGGGGGTAATCTAGATGGGTAATCAGGAATACCTCTCTTAGGAGCTGAGATCAGAAGGCTAAGGACCAAATCATGCAAAAGTCTAGTAAGCAAAGCCTCCAGGCACTTCCCTCAGAACTTAGATATAAACTTAAACATGCATAAATACCCCAAAGTCTTAAGGTCTTTGAATTACACTGTCCCTTCTGCAACTTTCCTTTGATAAAGAAATAAAGATTGTACCACTTAACTGGAACTTATGCCTATGTGATGAAGATTCCAGCACAACTGCCTTGAGATGTCAGGCTAGGGGCCTTAAAGGCTAGGATCCAAGGAAGATTCTCAAAGCTCGTGAGATTCAAATTTGAGATAGACTAACCACTGTAAAACACACACACTCTGACAGCCTTTTCTGCTTTCCTATTATTCACCTTTGCATTTATAACTCATCATACTAGCATTTATCGTCCATCTCCCCCACTAGAATATAAGTTCCCTTAGAGCGTGAGTTTTTGAAGTTTTTGTCTCTTTTGTTCACTACTCATCTAGTATCTGTGCATAGCAGGCAATCAAGAAATACTGCTTGAGTAAATACATGTTTAAGCATGGAGCACTGAGGATCTAACTCAATTTTCCCAGTTATGAGCTACATGATTATTTTTCTCTTTAATCATATTATAAGCAATTCTAGGACAGAGACTATGGCTTTACAGTATTTCTGTATTCCCCATCCTGACTGAATTCATATTTGGGTATACTTGAGTTCTCAAAAAATAATAATTGTTTAAATGATGCTTTTCATGGATGTGCTACTCAAAGGAAGGGCATTGGAGAAAAGGCTCATGGTTGTTACAAATATAAAAAATGATAAAGACATGCTTGTAAATTAGAGAAGAAAAGAAACCATTTCATTTAATACTCACGGTCAACTCACAGAGAGGGAACTCCCAAATAGGAAAACATATTTAGGCTTTTGATAAAAAGTTACTTTGCTTGTAATCTAAATAATGCTCTTTTAACTGTAAATCAGTGTCCATACTGACATAGAGCCTGTATTGTGTCCAAAGGTATTTTGAAGGGTATTGATACTGAAAACTAGAAGCTAATGCATGAAATGAAAAAAATATATATGAACTGCAGAAACTAAGACAAAGATCAGCTACTTCTGACCAATGAAGATTTGCTTAATAGGTCATCTCAGTGCTTTTTTCTTCTGTTGTTTGGTAATTAGTATATCTTACAAATTTAAATACTTAAACAGCCAGTGTTCAGCAGGGCTCTTCCAAGTACAGACTTTCATGCTCATATTATATTCCAGAGGCATCTTAACATCCACATGTCTAAACTTCTCCTGTACTGATGGGTTACTGATTTAAAAATTTTGGAAGAACTATTTCTCCTGGTCAAAACTTTGTCTCTGGGAAATCTTAATGAAACGAGCACATATGCATGAAGGATTATCTGTTCCTTTATCACTCCTGGTGTTATTTTGTAAGTCTTGGCAGAAAACGAAGTCCTAAGTAGTTGGAAGAGTGAGAAGATAAGTTTGGTAGGGCAGGTGGAAAGAAGAGAAAAAGCAAAAAACAGTGTTTCCCACAATGAGGTTTTTATGAACAGCATACATCAGAATCACCCAAGGATGCTTCTTTTTCAAATGCACATTCCTGGGCCTCATACCAAATCCATTGACTCAGAATCTGTTGGGATGCATATGGAGGTATGTGGAAGTTTGATCAGTGTTGCAGGAGAAAGAGGAGACAGGCTCTTATTATTCCTAGATTACTGCTGTTGGAAGCATGGGCAGTCAAGGAGGTGCTAACCTTCGAGAAAGTGGGTAAAAATAGGTAAAGAAATAAGATGTGTGTCTGTGCTTAATGTATTCTCTATACTTACATATAAAAAGGAAGAAAGTACAATAGTGATTTATTATCAATATTTTGCGTTTTTCTCTGAATTTTTAAGTTTTTCACTACCTTCTTCATGTAAATATTTTGATGGTCCTCTTATAAGTTTTTTATAATCAGAAAAAATACGGAGTTCAAAAATAAAGGTGAAAACCAGTTAGTTCATATGATCCCTGTGTCTCAGCTAAGAAAAAAAAAAAAATTCTGCTGGAAATCTGTAACATCTTTTGTGTTGAAAATGATCAGGTACCCACCATGCTCGTAGGTAAGTAAAAACTCACTCAAGTACTGCTCTTTGGTGCAAGCAAAAAGACAGGACAATTCAGCAGTTAACTGCGCAAACATTACCCAATGATCCTAATTTCCATGATTTTAATAATAATGAGTGCAACCCAAAGTGTTAAGTTGCACTTTCTACCTCAGCAAAACAGAATGATAATTGTGCAGAGAATAATTTTATGGGTGAAGTGTGCCCTGTATTATAAAAGATTAGAATAAAGTACTCTAATACACAATGTCTTAGCAGGTGCAGGCACTTACCTGAGCAATTAAAATCTTCTTAATATACAAATCACAGCCAATGAGACTGCTGGCATGACAGAATAGATCTTTCAGGACACAATGTGTTTGTCTGAAACAGGTTGTTGGGTTTATTCCACCACCCCCCACACCCTGGCTTTATTTATTTATTTTTGCTAGCAATCATTTGTAGATCTTTTATTTGAAAAAGAAAATTGACCAAACATGGATAATTTACTCCAAATATACCCAAGCACATTCATTCTCTTACAAATCCATTCAGACCACAAAAAGCTATTAAATACTTACTATGTATGAGGCAATGCACTGGGTGCCGTATAGGCTATTTTGGGACCAATTAAAATCATCTCCCCCACAAACAGAGGGAAGCACTTCTAGATGATAGCTGTGGGCTATCAGGCTGGTAAAACTAGCCATTTGAGTCCTCTCTATGTTGTTGACATTCTCCCAAAGTAGTTAAGTTCCTGTTCTAAGCACCAAGTTCCCAAGATTCTGGACTAGCATGAAAGAAGGCCAACCCTCTGGAGCTAACACTGCAGGTGAGATGTTAAATAGAACCCAGGTAACACACAGGCGCCAGCTTCTCCCCTTGTCTCTTCAGCACATTCCAAGCTAGTTTTTGCCTTCATCAGTCATAGAAACTGCTCTTATAAAAGTCACCAATGAATCCTGAGTTATTAAATGCAGTGGTCATTACAGCAGCATGTGGCAGGAGCCCACTCCTTCCGTCTCAGTCTCCTTTCCATCCTTGATGTTCAGGACATCAGACATCTCCCTGTTCCTATCTGGTCAACTTGGCTGATTCTTCCTCTTCTTTGTGACCTCTACTAATCGCCCCAAGGGTTAGCTCTAGTTCCTCTTCTTCTCAGTCTAAGCTCATTCTCTTGGTGAGTTTAACCAAGTATCGTGGCTTTAAATTTGAATGATATGCCATGGATTCCCAAATTTTTAACTTAAGGCTGGATTAACTTCTAAAATCCAGATGTATATAATCCAAGAGTTTATCTGACCTCTACACACAGATGTCAAAGAGCTATCTCAAACAGAAAATATTCCAAATGGATCTTCCTCACAAAACCTGCACATCCACATCTGCCTTCTTAGTTTATTGCAACTTCATCGTTCCAGTGGCTCAGGGAGAAAACTTGGAGTAATCCTTGACCCCTTTCTTTTTCTTACACTTCCCTTGCAATCCATCAGAAAATCCTCCTGGTTCTACTTCCAATATACAGAGAGAGTCAAATTCCTCCTGGCCACTCCCATCCTCACATCAGTGTCCAACACCCTATCATCTCTCAATTGGATAACTGCCTTGGCCTCTGCAATAATCCTGGGCATCAAGGAAGCACTATATACATCTGATTCATAGTTTTTGTTGTTGTTGTTGTTTGTTTGTTTTTTACTATATAGAAATCAGTTTGGTCTACCCCAAAAGGTTACAGAGAACATGGTCACCACAGTATAGCTTTGATAAACATATAAAATATATGTTAACCACTGTGATAAAAATGTGTCAAATGGTTTATGAAGTGAGTGTATGATGCCCCATAATCATATCATTGTATACAGTTATGATTTAATAAAAAATTAAAAAAAAAACATATAAAATAAAATTAAATAGGATAGCTTTTTAAATACTATTAAATTTACAGTGAAGTGTTTAAAACTCACATAAGTGACACATTTCATCAGTGCCACAACAGTCATACTTCATCTTTGGGAATCATTTGTTAAATTTTTAAAGGGGATGGGAGTAGAAGGTTACCAAGATTTGCATGAACCAGCCCGTATGCATTATCTAGAAGTAAATCATTTGAGGTTAAAGATATTACGGGCGAGGAAAGGATAACCACAACCCTGCAGTTTCATCTGGAGCAATTTTAGCATATTGACACATCATGTTGACCGCTAAAGGTGGGAACAAAAACATTCTGCTGTGAAGAGCAGAGCTGTCTGGCTGCGGGAAGACCTACCTGAGAATGAGTCGTGCGTTGTGAGTGGCTTACTTGCAGCCAGACCCTGCTGAGAGTCATGGCACCTGAGAGTCAACAGATGCCTTCACAATCCCTTGCATCTTTGCCTATGGAGGTACAGGAAATTTTACCACAGACCCATCCCCTTAGGTAAGGCCTAGGATTTGGCTACTTAGAAAGTAAACCCATAAATTTTGATACCATTTGCATGGGAACCATATTTTGAAAAACTCAAATGTGGTTCAACAAACATAGGGTTGGGTTTTAGCAGGCCAGAGGGCAAGTTCAACCAGAGTCATCAATTCACTGACTAATCCTGACAAAACCTTTTTAGCATTGTGAGCATTTGCTTTCACATTTATAAAAGGCAATAATAAGATATCAGCACATGTTATTTTCTTGTTAAGCTGTTCTGGTGAAATAACAGGAAAATGTTTAAAAACCCAAAGTACTATACAAATATAAATGCCTGTTATTATTTTAAACATGCTGCCTTGTTTTTATTGTTCCCAGTCATATTTCTGGTAAAATTTTAATTTGTAGGCCAGTTTATACATCCACGACCTTATTGAAGTGTTCTCTGAGTAAAAAAAATATGCTTTTTTCATAAATACAAGGACCACCTCAGAGTTTCAAGATGAGTTTTATTTTATATATTCATAAGAAAGCAGTGAGGAAATTGATGTTTTCCCTCACTTTATCAAAAGTAAGAGATGAGCCTTATTATACAAAGTAATTAAAACCAAGAAAGAATAACCGTGACAAAAAAAATCCATCACGTAGCCAGTTAGACAATTTTGGTGACATATAATACTGTGCATCAACACTTCTGTAAGAAAAGCCTCATCAATTATAAATCAACCCCATAGTGCAGGAAACGAATATAGGAACTTCTGCTTAGACCATGAGAGGAAGAAGCTGATGCAGAGATTTCTCCTATTATCAGCAGATGGCAAGATAGCTAGAGCAGGGTGGGCTTTGATGCCACTACCTATGGGTTCAGCTCACCTCTACACTCCCCTACAGTGATGGATATTCTCAAGAACCCGCTCTCTCTGATTCTCTGACTTCGGGCTTTCTCTGGCCTGAAGGAGCTTGGTCAGTCCTCATGAAGAGTAGCCTAAACTCAACCAATGGTAACAGGAGCTGGGGAATGAATACTCCATCAGTAGGCAGGATAATTCTGAGGTGCACCAAACCATAGTGTTCCAAATCCCCATGGTGGTGATTTGCTCATTAACAAACTCTGTATTGACCCTTCTAGTCTTGTCAGACTCACCCCCTAACTCAGGTGTGCCTCCTGGGATCAGCTCCCAAATGAACACCTGCACCCAACTCTCTGTCTCGGGGTCTTCTTTTGAGGAAACCCAAACTAATATGATGGCCTTTGGAATGAAGTAAATTCTTATCCTTGTTTAATGACTTGGTAGATATCTGGCCTCGAGTAAATTACTCTTTTAGTTTCTCCTTATCTGCAAAATATAGGGGATAGTAACTATGCCTACTTTATAGGACTACTGTGGAGATGAGAAAAGATAGAAAACAAATAGTATAGAACTCAACATTGGTAAGTGCTAAATAAATGCTAGCCATTGTTTTGCAGTTGATAAGAGGGTGAGCTAAACAAACACAAGACACCATTCTCATTAAACTAGGATAAAATTACCAGTCCCATAATACTATGTGTTGGTAAGATTATGGAAAAATGGGAATATTCATACTTTACTGTTGGGAGGAGAAGCTCTTATGCCTAAGCAATTTGTAAGCAATTTGACAATATGTAAATATGGGTGCAGAGAATACACTCATTGTATTGGCTTGTTGACCAGTGAGGGCAGATATGGGGAACAGGACAAAGTAAGATGCTCTGTCACTTGGGCAAACTTGCCGAGCCTTTCCTAGTAGTCTTCTAGGGCTACCATGAAAAAGTACTACAGACCAAGTGGCTTAAGTAAAGGAAATTGATTTTCTCACAGTGCTGAAGGCTAAAATTCTGAGATGAGGTGTTGGCAGGGTTGTTTTATCTGAAGATTCTTCTTAGCTTGTAGACAGCATCTTCTGCCTGCATTGTCACATGGTCTTCAGTGTGTATCTGTATGTGTCCTAATTTCTGCTTCCTGTCAAGACACCAGCCATATCAGAAAAGCATCCACTCCGATGACCTCATTTTAATTTAATTACCTCTTTAAAGACTCTACTTTCAAATATGGCCATATTTAGAGATGCTGGAGATTAGCACCTCCAACATTAATTTTTTGGTGGGGAGGAGGCACAATTTGGCTGGCAACATTTACAAAGTAGAGAGAATAATGCCTACCATACAAGTAACTTGTAAGGACCAATGAGAAAAACGCACAATGAAAACAGAATTTTATAATCACCAAGGTAACTGAGGCTGCCCAGACTATAATGCTACATCATTTAGGCCAGCTCAGTCTTCAAGCAGACAACAAATCATGCTATGGTCCTCTGCGGTAAATAAGTATGAAAGAGCATTATTACATTCTGTGATGGAAGCACAGAAAAAATAAAGGTCAATCATTTCTGCTAAGGTGCTCTGGTCAGGCAAGTCACCTGTACATCAAGGCTATCATTATGTATCTAATTATGGAGCAATTGGTTTTTATTTGTTTATGTTTGAGTACAGGCCTCTTGACAAAGGATTTGAGTCAGTTCTTAAAACACATGGTGGCAATTTGAGGCTATGTCCTGCCACCCAAGTTGTGCAGGGGAAAGCCATAGGAATTTGGGGCCACCATATTTTCTATTCATGCCTCCCGTGTCTCTGACCACATTGATGTGGTTCTGATGCTCTGCCAGTTTAAGCCAAGCACCTCAAAGAGCAGATCAATTCAGTGGTGAAAGCTGTTGAGATTTAAATAAATGTATACATCAGTTAATTTATCACACTTCCCCTCTCCTTCAAAATGGATCACTATTTGCCCACTACTGAGGGTGTAAAGGCTGCCGACAGGATGTCCTGTTATGCTACCTGTTATGGTATGCAAAAACACATGGGAACAGACCCCAAGAAGCTCTCAGCACTGGCTCCCTTGCGTGCTTATCCTTTGCTGATTATGATCCTCATGGAAGAAGGCATGCAGAAGCCACTCAGAGAAACACCTGTACCTCTCATTCTGGCTTCTCTAAGTCTCTCTCTCATTAATGCCAGAGCCCAGCCAGCCTGTATTCCTTCTTACTCATTCAAACAAAGTCCAAGATCTCCTCAAAGACCAGAATGCAGTCTGTGCCCATAAAGGCACTTAGGGACTGGGAAGAACTTCCTTCAGCCTTCGGAAGCAAGCTCATCATGCTCTGTTGCCAGACTGTGAATGTGGTACTGAATGTGGCTACCTGAAATACCCTTCCCATGTGCCTTGTCTTCCTGATTCACCTACAGTGAGCTTTCTTCTCATCCCATTCCCGTCTGAACTCCAAGAGACATCACTTTCCTTGGAGGTTTCCACCTGGCTTCCAAATAAAGGTAAGAGTGTGACAGAGCCGGGGGGACCTGCCCCGTTTTCAGTGCAGTGTCCGGCTGCCACCACCCAGTCTGCCGTGTGACCCAGCCAGCTCTTATGATACATTGTCCCATCTACTACACCGTTTATAGCACAAAAGCTATTTAGCCAGTGCCTGCAACCCTTTAGCTTGCCAATGCCTTGACAGCAGAGGTTATAGGAAAAAAAGAGAGAGAGGGAGAAGGGGAGAGAGAGAGAGAGAGAAAGAGAGAACAATGTGCAATCGGCACTGCATTAGAGATGGAAAAAGTACTTAAAGCCTGCAACATTCATCAAGACTGAATACATAAATGCCACATTTTGAATAAGCGAAGCAAAAGACAATGACAAAGGAAAGGCGCATTGCTTCAGGAATCTCTATCATTTTCATTTGCTGCTGTCAGGAACCTGTTTTTTGCCTCTCATTCTATCAGCCATTATAGCATTAATGAAGTAACCTCACATAGTTATTGACTGGCTTGTCAGAGGCCCTGCCTGATCCCTTAATAGAAACCATTGGTCTTCGGTTAAAAATGGGGTGAGCTGGGAGGTGCGGTGAGCATGTGCTGAATTTCAAGTGCACTCCTGAGGTTATCAAAAGCCATGAAATGCAAATTATTATATTTTTTAAACACACAGATTTCATGCAACTGAGCATATAAAATTGACTAATATTGTACTTTATGCATGCCTTATAATGTTTTCAAATATGCTCTGCATATGTTCTTCTCCCAGAAAGTTGTGGGTGGTATTTGAATAAGCAGAGGTAGGCCTGGCTTTATTTGTTCCTTGAGTTGTCTCCTGGAAGCTGGAAGCTGGCACTGCTGTCTAATATAGAGCCATGTTAGTACACTGCTCAAACACCACCAATCTTTTGTGTGAATTTCAGTTTCAGATCAAAACCACGTTTCTCTCATGGTTTCCTTTCCCCATCTAAAAGTATCCAGCTCTTCAAACCAGTATAATGTCATTTATTACCAACAGCAGATTGGCAGGAAGTCTAAGGAATAAATTAAGAATAATTTATTCTTAAATATTATTAAGAGTAATAAACTAAGAAATCGCAGAAGGCAATACATTGGCAAAACAATCCTTGATGTAGGGTTTTATGTAATTCCAATACCACAATACTACAGAGTAGGCATGCTAAAACATAAACACAACAAAACAGAAAAGGGTAAAAATCAAGAAGTCAAGGACAAAGGTCTTGGAAAGTTGGTCATATTTCTGAATCAGGAGCAGCAAAGGCAATGACTACAAGGTCAAGCTCAAGGCAGGTCTTTAAAGAGACGCAGATAAGAATGTGTAGCTAGCTTTTCCTTTTGGGCACATAGACTGTTGGCTTCGTATTGCTGTTTAATTGGCTCATTCTCCCAGTATAAAGCTTTGACCTTTTCTCAGCTTCTCTGGGGAGGAAATATGGCAGCTATGTCTGTTGATTTGCATTATGTCTCCCCAAAACTGGCTCCCTCTGACAGTAGATTTGAGATCATCCAAAAACTAAGAACAAGAAGCTCAAAAATCTCTTCCCTGCATATTTTATACTCAAATACTTATTGCGTCTCTTTGCCATCAGCACCATCTCAGCTCAACTGCCTCCCTGCCTCCTCATGTGGATGGTATGGTCTGTAGACCCACCAAAACACCTTACATTTTCTCCCTTAGGAATGAAATCAAAGACCTAAGACTTAGCCACTAAATAAATATTAATGATACAACTTACAAAGTTTCAACTGACTTGAGAGAAATATTGACTAGCTCCCATCTTTAGCCTATCGTCCTATTATATTCAAGCAACTGTTTTATTAAGCTGAAGAAAGAAATGAAAATGCATTTTCTTCTGGGCCATTTACTCTCTTTTAGACTGGACCCAAATTATTCAAGAAAAACATATTTCTTGTAATTATTTTTCCCACATGTCCACAAAGCCCATAAAACCCAAAATTGTTAGGGTTAAACTTTAATTAATCTCTGGCATTAATAGTGGTCACTTATTGTCTACACTAGAAAGGCATTCAGCAGGAAGTGTATAATACAATTTACATGAAAGCAAGAATTATAAACCTTTCCAAGGTATGAGCTCGAATCACAGTGTCACCAGCTCATAGTTATTTTGAAAGATCTGTCACTTTTCTTGATGTCAATAAACATGTAATTATGCACTTATATAACTTTAAAACTGGAATCCACCTTCATGCCATTTTAATTCAATATTCTCATGTTATTCACAAAGAAAATAGAGGCTCAAATAAGGTAAGTTACTTGTTCAAGGTCAGATAATAAGTCACTGACATTTATGCATTCATTTATTCAATCTATATTTATCTGAGTACTTCTATGTATACAGCATTGGAGTAAGCCCTGAAGACATAAAAATTACATATACTTGCTCCCTAATCTTGTGTAGCTCATGAAATAGTGGGGAACACACACTTTTGAATTATTGGTAATAAGCACTCTGATAGAACAGTACAGACATATTAGTGGCCTGAGAGGAGAGCAGTAAGAAAAGGCTTCCAAAGAACCATTTACATTGAAACTTGAGAGAGAGAATAGCCACCCTGAACATGCCCAATCTCGTCTGATCTCAGAAGCGAAGTAGGGTCAGGCCTGGTTAGTATTTGGATGGGAGACCACCTGGGAATACCGGGTGCTATAGGCTTAAAAAAAAAGAAAGAAAGAAAGAAAGATAGGATGGATTTCAGCATATAAATATAACAGAATGGGAGGTGTTAATCCAAAGATGTAACATATATGAAAGCTTGGACAATGTGTTTGAGAAACAGAATCAGGTCAAGAGCAGTGGCTCATGCTTGTAACCCTAGAACTCTGCAAGGCTGAGGTGGGCATAGTGCTTGAGCTCAGGAGTTCAAGACCAGCCTGAGAAAGGGAGAAATCTCACCTTTACTAACAATAGAAAAACTAGCTTGGTGTTGTGGCATATGCCTGCAGTCCCAGCTACTCAGGAGACTGAAGCAGAGGGATTGCTTAAGCCCACAGTTTGAGGTTGCTGTGAGCTATGATGACGCCACAGTATGCTGCCCAGGGTGACAGAGTAAGACTTTGTCACAAAAAAAAAAAAAAGAAAGAAAGAAAGAAAGAAAAGAAAAAGAAAAAACAGAATAGAAAAAAGTAACAAAATCAGATCAGATCATGCAGAGTGGCATGTAAGCCACAAAGTTTGAGCGGGCAGAAGCTATGTCACAAAGAGCCCGTGAATTGAGGTAGCAACCTTGAACTTCCTCTGTAGGCACTCTGACCTTTGACATTATTAAGGGTATTACACAGGGAGTGAGCTGTTCAAATTTAGAATTCTTGAGGTCAGCCTGCCTAACCCTGCAAGGAAAGTGATGGCAAGCTGAAGACTAGGGGAAAAGTAAAGCTGAGGACACTGCAATGAGAACAGTGGGTACTGAGAAGTGAGACTGGCCCACCCTGGAGACGGGAGGGGGAAGCTGGAGGAAGTAGGAAAGAAACGAGAGGGAAGTATGCCTCCCACGTTCCTGGTGGGGCTACTGGATACTGGGTGGTTCCGTTCCCTGTGATAGACAACAGATGGGAATCACATTTGGATGAAAGAAAACGATGAGTTCTATTTTATACAGGGTAAGCGACTAACAGTCACTTTGGTCACCAAGTGGATAAATATGGCAGAATCTCAAAGCCAGAATGGAATCTGGGCCTCAGACACCCCACCCCCAGCCCAGCCCAGTGTGCTTTCTCTGTAGCTGTATAAATAATGATTCCTTCTTGCCCAAAGTGCTGAACGCTGCTCAAAGCAGAGTTCTGAAAACTAACGGCTAAAGAAATTGGAGACACAATAGAAGGCTTCTTTGGAATATGCACCCAGACTTTTCAGTTTTTACTAGGTTTTCTGGTCTCAGAAGTCATTGTACAACTTTTACCCAGTATATTTTTAGTTAAAAAAGGAAAAGAGAAAAACAGCTTACCCTTTACACATTTACAGCGCACAAAGCTCTTTCACAAATGTAAGTTGCCACATTTAGTCTGCTGAAGGAAACACCTTTGTGCGGGTTCCTGTCACTGCCATGACATAGATTGCAGTGCGGGGTCCTTGTCAACCCAATGCATTGCTCTGCACCCAGCCCCACAGCCAGCTGCCCCCTCGGGATCTGCTCTCAGTCGGTACACCTGTAAACGAGGGGCTGGAATAAAGACGTCCTCAAGGTTTGTCTGGCTTTAGGTGTCTGTACCTCCAAGTCTGAAGTCCAGGGTTCCAGGACGTTGAATGTTCAGTGTGTTATTTGTAAATTAGAGATGCACAGAATAAGGGAAAAGAAATGTAGGTCATGTTAGAAAGCTCTGAGAGGAAAATAAGAGCTAGAAGAAAGAGTTTTCATGGAGAAATAATTGGCAAGATGGTAAGACCTTGAAGCCAGGAGAAGAATAAAGGAGGGGAAGAGGGCACACGATTTAAAGGTGAGGTTGATTCAAATGCCCCCACATCCCCTCACTCGGGTGCAGGAGCAGGTCCCTAGGCCACGTGGTCCTCTGCCTCGTGCCACCTTCATCAAAAGACATTAAAGGAATAATTGTATTTTCTTTTTTTTTTTTTTTTTTTGTAGAGACAGAGTCTCACTGTACTGCCCTCGGGTAGAGTGCCGTGGCGTCACATGGCTCACAGCAACCTCCAACTCTTGGGCTTACGCGATTCTCTTGCCTCAGCCTCCCGAGCAGCTGGGACTACAGGCGCCCGCCACAACGCCCGGCTATTTTTTGTTGCAGTTTGGCCGGGGCTGGGTTCGAGCCCACCACCCTCGGCATATGGGGCCGGCACCCTACTCACTGAGCCACAAGCGCCGCCCAATTGTATTTTCATTTTGTCAGCATTAGGAAGGAATTTGCTCTTGTTTTTCTTGTTTTTCATGGGGACAAAGTATAATAACTAAGAGCAGATGGTCAAAGACTGTAGGAGAGGCAAAGAGAAGAAAAAGGTGTTTGTTATTTTATTAAAATATGAATAATATAATTTTCAAAAACAGATATGCACACACACTACCTGCACACCCATCACACATACATATCTCCCTATCTGTACACAGACCCCTTGCACAAATGCATGTGCTGGCATTTACATACACATACAGAGACGGCCCCACAATCATAGGCACACACAAATTACACACTTCCTCTTTGCTGGGGTTGCACAGGGTCACCCCCACTTCCCACATACAACTCTTAATGCACTGGCCACCAAAAAGGACCCAGAAGTCTGACCTGGGATGGGGTAGTTGGAGCTGCTTAAGGACATGGTCTCCTAGCTACACTTGACTTGTTTATTTTGATATTCCTGAGCACTCTCTCCTTGTAATGGCAATATTGCCCACAGCTCATTTCTCTTTTGATAGAGAAGTAAGTGGCCTATATACTATTCTTCTTGAGTCCATAATTTCTGCTTTTAAAAACGTGTCTAATGAGAGACTTGTTATTTGTAGAAAGGAGCAAAAACTCATGGGTACATGTAGATATTCCATGTTAATTAGATGCTTATTCCTAGAGAAACATGTGGTTTTCCATCAAACCTCCGAAGTTCGTTCATCTCCTTCTCCCAGACGTGGCCCTGCTTTTGTTGCATTATGTAGATCTCATCTTTGCTTCACAAAGGGGTTGGCAGGGAGAAGACCCCATGAAAACGTCATCTTCTGCTAAAGTGTCGAGTTCAAGGCCCTGCTATTAGAGTCCCAGCTCAAGGCTTTGCATGTTCTTTTCTGGCTGCCCTAGGGTATTGATGTTCATGAATACTGTCTCAGGTGAGCCTCAGAGATTTTCTAACCAAAATTTCCAAGGCCAAAGAATCTCTCCAAGCAAAAGAGCAAAGTAAATCAAATCCCCAATGGCATCCTGAGACCTCAGAGTGTCATGATGTCTCAAGCTTCTGTTTCCAACAATCTTTGGCATATTTTTAGCATGCAAATGGACCATCTTTTCTCTTTTATTTTTTTAAGGATTCAGAAATGGCAAAATAATTAGCATTCACTCAGCTCCGTTGGGCATCCATTTACACTCTTCCAAGGAGGGTAAAGTGCTTGATGTTGCCCTGCCCAAAACATTTTTTAATACAGAAAAGATGCAGTCTGGAATGTCCAAATACATCAAGACTTTCAATACCGATGGTGGGTTATTTGAAACTCCAGTAGACACACCACTCTGGGGAAACTGCGTAATCTGCTTTAAGATTTATCTCATTGTGCTCTATGTACCAGGTTAAAATAGAATACCTGAGAGAGGCTGCAGCAGGTCAGGAGCCAAGTCACACTGCACGTATTTCAGAGCACATTACAAAGTTTTGGACTGAGCCTTTAATCCACAAATTATTAAACCCTAGCTTTGGACTGATATGCATGTAAAAATATTCTGCCAAATGAATCTGCTTTGCCTTGCCCTCAAAATATTGCTGTAACACAGCAAAGGACAGGGATCTGAAACATTCTACGGCTCACAGGGGTACAGTTTATCAAGAGGTGAAAGAGAGTTTGTGTAAAGCAAAAAAAAGGAACTATTGTGTTCGATTGATTTAAGGCTAAGTGTATGCTGTCAAAAAAAAAAAATAGATTTTTCACCTGTCAGGCAGTCATTTTTACAAATGTATGATATGGGTACTGATTAGTGAAAATGTTCTTTTCTAGGTGAATTATAATATAACCCTTTGCTTCCTTGCCGTTTGTCTGAGATACCCCCCTTTTGTACACCTCACTTGTATACTGTTTCAGTTTCTAGGGAAAAGGTTAAGAGGCACATTCACCGCAAAGTAGAATTGATCTTTCGAAACCATCAAGTGGCCTCCCAGTGAAAAGAGGAAGACAATGCCCAGCAAAAACAAAGGATCTTCTGCACAGGCCAAGGTTGTCACTGCAGAAGCCACCAAATTCCATTATCATATAAGAAACACATGAGAATGGGCTCTCGACACTGGCGCTGACATTTCTCTGAGATTCTTGCGAGTTTGTCATCAACCCACATATTTTCAAAACAAATTGTCTTGTGTTTGTTTGCTTTAAAAACAAGATGCCATTGTCCTAGATGAAAATGCGACTTTATAGTAAAAAATGTCAGCGTGAAAACACAGGAAGAAGAAAGAAAGACTCTGAGGAAATAAAAAATACAGTCTGAGCAGCCTTTTCTAAGGGCCTGGATATTAGCGATTAGAAGTGATTTCAGAAACTCTGGCAAATATATTGAAACTCCTCTCATAAGAATACCATGTGAATAGCAATGGATGTTTAAAGGCAATTTGTTTTTATGACACTTTTTTTTTCCTGAACTTACAGAAATTAATGACAACAGCAACAAAATCAAGGGTCATTGACATCTCCTAACTGAAACGCAGAAGCTGGCATCATTTCTGTAACCTTGTTTCTCTTGGTTACATGCAGAGTAAAAATAAAATATATCTGGCAGTTGAGAAATGGCAAAGTACCCTCTGAAAATTGTATCACAGATTATTTACCAAATAAATTGTTTCTTTTTATTAAGATGTGGAACACACGGAAAAAGCGATGCAGACGTAATTAAAAAAAACCAGGAGGGGACTGCACCTCGAAACCCACCCTTGCTTAAGTAGGCCACGCCAAGCTGCAGTGTGGGCGCTATTCCTGTGTCTGGACGTAATCACTGACTCACATCAAAAAGCTTCCCTTCTACTCTTTTCGAATAGTCAAAGTTGAGAAGTGATCAAATTAAGACCACAAAATCTTTTTTGTCTTTCTTTAAAAAAAAAAAAAAAAGATGCATCCAAAACTTACATCCAAAAATAAAAAAAGAAATGAAGAGCCAGGCCATTGAATCTCATTTATTTTCTTAACAATGAATGGAATGTTGCAAGCAGCAAATACTTGACAAGACTTATTGGACAGTTTTCAACTCCAAACACCTCATCATAGAATGCAGGCTCTGGAAGGGAACAGAAACAGAGCAGGTCTAAGGTTCCAGCAAACTCAAGCTCTTGACCAGACTTCCTTTGAGGCATCACTAAATCTAGTACTTAGTTTTTCACCCAAGTTTCTTTGCCTTTTTCTAAAAGATTAGCTATGTCTATGACCCCATCCAGCCGGAAGAGTCTAATTTGTGTGAGTCATAACAATTGTAACAGACTTAGTTAAACTTGCCTGTCAAATTACAGTCAATGATGAAAACATCTCCGGTGCTAGTTGGCAGTTTTCAGGTAGCCAAAAATGCATGTCCCTATTTACAGTCGCAATCTAGATGTCACCATCCCCACTCATTTCTGCATGCCTGTGGCACGCTACCAAAGCCTCACTGCATTCAGGGGAATGTGAGTGCAGCCTCCTGCACTCCATCTTTCTGCAATGATAAATGCTTTGATGCTTTTGTTTTGCCAGGAATACTTGGAAAATTAAGAAGGTTAGGAGCTGGGGAAAGAAGCCACCAAAATAGACTCTAAAAGGTAAAATAAACCCAGAAGTTTAGGGAAATAAGAGGGGAAAATAAAATATTATAAAAGAAGTCTGAAAACTCAGGGACTGGGCTAGATAGGTAAAAGGAATAAATTTAAAATAAAAAACAAAAAGTGTTAAATTTTAAAGCATGTGTATAGGAGTAAGAGTGGGAAGGCAATAATTTGCAAAGACAATAAACACACATGGCTAAGGGCAGCGTATCAAAAGCAATGATTCCCACATACGAGAGTATGAATTCACCTAAGGCGCGTCCTCTCACTACATCCACTTCCTACAGACAGTCCATCCCTGCTCCCTACAGAAAAAAAGGAAAAATGAGGCTCCATTCAAGGAGAGGTTTATTAGGCAGTTGTATGAATTCAGGGGCCTATAAAGCCATTCTAAGTCATATTTTTGCTTTTTTCAAATTAAGAATGCTTTAACTCTCCCCTCATCACTTGCGGCCTGAATTGGTTTGATCCAGGGAGGCAGTTATACATAAGAGCAACCACTCTCTATTGAATTAGGGGATCTCTCATGCAACACATCTCACCAATTACAAGGTAGGGATGCAATTCTATGATTTATCATACATTATACTGTTAAGTAATATAACATTATAGATGCAATTTGTACCTATCTCTCCGTAGATGAGAGAGGTAGCACATGAAGAGAGGGTCATTAAACACAGAGCAAGGGCAAGGGCCAAGCTCTTCTCTTTAACAAGCTGCTCCAAGTACCACCTCTCTAATCCATGGAGGGATAAGAATAAATTGTTCCAGTAGCTTATTTCAAACCATGCTCTTTGGGGTTGGGGGTTTTATTAAAACAAAAGGATGCAGGAAAGCATCATTTCTAGGTGGGCCCTGGCTCTCCTGATTTCAGAGACCGATCATGGGGCAAGAAAACAACAATTTTGCATTTCCTGGGTTGATGCCTCTCTTTCTAAGGGTGCTGAGGTTCTTCATGCATTAATATGGAGATATGTGTACAGATGCATATCACGAGAGAGAGAATGCAAATCCTTATCCCACATGAGAACAATGCATACTGCTGTACTGATTTAATTGAGGCCAAATTACTGAAAGTTGACTCCTAGATGATATCATTTAGGTTTTACATTAGACCACTGCTGTCCATTAAAAATATAATACAAGCCACATTTGTAATTTTACATAGTAGTTATATTTCAAAAGTTAAAAAGAAATAGGTGAGGTTATTTAATATTTTAATTTAACCCCGTGCATCCAAAATATCATTTTAAAATATAAGCAATATATAAAACTATTAAGGAGATATTTTGCACTACTTTCTTCATAACAAGTCTTTGAAAGGTAGCATGTATTTTATAGTTTTATTTTATAGCTTTATTTCAGAGTACATCTCATTTCACATTACCCACATTTCAAAAGCTTACTAGCCCCCGGTGGCTGGTGGTGACCATATTGAATAGGACAAGATTAGAACTGGGTGTGTCTTTGGTGATTCTCAGTCCTATTTTGGTTTTGCTGCTTTCTCTGGAATCGAGTATATTTTTCAGCCACTTTACCCAAATAAGCAGAAGTTCTCATAAGTTGAAACTGGATGAAATGATAGTTCACCATGCTAAGTGTAACCCTTTATAATTCCACCAAGATTTAGGTTCCTACTGCTAAAAAGACGCAATCTTTGACCTCATCTGCTCTGTCTGTATTGCCTTCCTGAGGTCAATAACTATGTATATAAATATCAACCTTAACAGACAACTCAGTCTCCTCTTATTACAATATCCTGTTTATAATATGCTTTCTTAGATAAGGTTTCTGAACTACCACTTCCAGCTTTATTAAACTCAATTAGACTCTCTTTTACCCTGACTACCCGCTGTTATAACAGGAAAATCATATAACCCGCTTGAATGGCAGTACAATGAGGTAGGCAAAGATATGAGGACATCGTTAGGCTGCCTCATAAACTCTCACTTGTCATGGGACAAGTCATTGATTTCTATTGGCAATCTCATTGTAATGTCAGGCTGTGGCTTGAATTCATTCTTTGCTCCTCTCCGAGATAAACAATGGGGCAAAGAGTAGAAATGGACTAGAATGAAACACAGCAATTATTCTCAGAAATAATTGGGTAACCTGACTTGTCCGGTATCTGAGAAAGCACAAGTTAGTTGGGCCCTGTGCAACATCTGAACCAACTGCTCCCAAATCAGTACCTGTCTTTGGAACTTGGAAAAAGTAATTCCATTGAGACTGGATTTAGAAAACCAGTTAAGTGAGAGATGAAAGTTATTTGGGGGAAGAGAGAGAAGAAAGAACTTGTTCATTATTTCCAAATTATTCTTACTTCTCCCATTCATTAAGACATATAACTCTCATACATATATGATTACATGTTTGTTGAAAAGACCATCAATTTGGGAGTCAGATAGCTTTGTTTTACATTTTTGTCTCTACCATTTATTCATCATGGGATGATGGGCAAGTTTTTAATTGTCTATAAATCTTAGCATTCTCATCTGCAATAATTGCCCATCTTGGAATTTTCCTAGCTGCAGTGGCCTGGAACACCTGTGTGTCCCTGGTTACCATACACCCAGCCATGCAGGGGCTAAGGAAGAACAATGTCTCATGTTTGCTCAAGAGTCAGGCATAGAGTAACAATGAATAAAAGGCAGGTTTGTTTTTCGGTTTTGTTTTAAATAATTCCATACAGTTCTGTATTACTCACTCTGTAGCATCACTGACTTGCCAACAAAAATCCCATTCTAGAGAACCCTTCACATACTTTAGATGATCAGCTGATCAAAAGTTCTGTGTCAATATATGTCCAACATTATGGCTAAATACTTGGGGGCTGGGGTCAGTACAGATGGTGGCAGTAGCCATGTGAACCCTGTCAAGAAAAGACCCACAATAATTTCTTCCTCTGTACTCCCAAAGTTTTTTGTTAAATTATAATTTAACAAAATTATAATTGTATTAGGATGTGTTGCTCACTAGACTACAGCTAGAAGCCAGGGTTATTGTCACTTCCATTGTTTTTACCAGTACTGGGATATGATTGTTTTGCAGAGATACTGTATGTGCTCTCCCTCTCTCTCTCTCTCTCTCACACATACACACACACACACACACACACACAGGCATGCACACATATATAGACATATACATGAACAAGGTCAGGCAATTAAGTTCATGAACTCATCCTAGAAAAAGTGCTACATACCTCATTGCTGAATATCACTACAGTCACCAGATTACTTCAATGATGACCACAGTGGTATTCAGCATGAAGTATGTAGCACTTTTTCTAGGATGAGTTCATGAACTTAACTGTTCAGCCTCACCTCGTACATCATGGTTGTCATATCAGTAAGCATTTACAGAATACCTATATTATATATCTATATGCATGTGCATATATGTGTGTGTGTATATATGGCAGCATATGTAATCATAACCCTTATATCTGAATAGAATCTTGAATAGTCAAAGCATTTTTATGTCATTTGATTTGAACTTCATAGCAGCCCTATAAGATCAGTTTAACATTGCTGTCCCTATTTTTGGCTCCTGATATATTAAGGTTGTCCAGTTTCACACTGCAACCCAAACCCTGTCCCTTAGGCTAATGGCACCTATCTATTCATTTATGGGCCCCTACTGATCCATTGCAGTTTTAAATAGTCCATGTGGAAAATGCCCATGCCCTTTTGCTGATATTTTTTTTTTGACTAAAACTCTCCTTAAGAGAGTTAGGATTTGGGTGGCGCCTGTGGCTCAGTCGGTAAGGCGCTGGCCCCATATACCGAGGGTGACGGGTCCAAACCCGGCCCCGGCCAAACTGAAACCAAAAAATAGCCGGGCGTTGTGGCGGGCGCCTGTAGTCCCGGCTGCTCGGGAGGCTGAGGCAAGAGAATCGCTTAAGCCCAGGAGTTGGAGGTTGCTGTGAGCTGTGTGAGGCCACGGCACTCTACCGAGGGCCATAAAGTGAGACTCTGTCTCTACAAAAAAAAAAAAAGAGAGTTAGGATTTAAGATGTTAGGATTTTTCTTGGCTTTCAAAGATCTTTTTGTACATAAAATAATTTTGCTAGATGAAAGGGACCTTTTAAGAGGTCTTGGCAAACTAAAATGTTGACAAACTTATATCCACCTCTTATTAAAAAGAAAAAAACTAAAAGAAAGGAAAAAAACAAAGAAAAAATTTTAGTGGTCAGTGTAAGCAAAAAACTGGGAACCACAAAATTGGATGAAAATGAGTCGCATGGTTCCTTCCCTCAGGCAGGCCACCCTCTTCGGGGAAAACAAGGCAGAGACAGGGATGCAGGGATGGATAGAAAAGGCATGAAATATTCCAGCTGCAGGAGACTGAAGAAGGCTCATCCAGTAAGGACTGTGGCATTGGCGAAGAAAGTCACGTGCAGGCTCCAAGTCCTGAGAAGATTTATAAGAAAAACACAAAAGGAAAAGGGGGAGCAGAAAGCAAAGAATTCCAGAAAACCCCTCATTTTGCTGTCATCTTGGACAATCTGAAAGCCTTGATCTGAGACACGGCCAGGAAGAGGTAAGTTCCCTAGCCTGGGAAGCAAGAGAATCCAGAGCACACTGAGGCCTGACACCACCTCACATGCTGTTTACCAAGTCACGTAGCTTTACTTAAACGTGGTTTCTTCTATAAGACGGGAGAATGTTAAACTGATAGATTTTAAAGGCTTCTTTCATCTTAAGACCTTTTGGTCTAATGATAATAACAAATCTTTCTTTGTACTGAGTATCATCCAAGTTCTACTCTCCACCCTTGTAGAAATGCTGTGTGCTGGAGACCATTAGGCCATTTAACTCATGACATAACTGGGACTAGGACAGCCTGACATGCCCATGGCTTTGAAGTCAGCCCAGTGGCAGACCCAGGATTTGAACCTGAGATTGCCCCTCCCTTTATTCCATGGATTGCCTCTCTTCAGTCTACTTCATCATGAAAACTTACTCCCAAACACAGTTTTATAAAGGAAGACATAGCTGAATTATAAATATTTCTCAATTCTTCACTGACGATCACAAGAATAACAGAAAAACTCTGGAGCCACCTACAAAGCCCCTTGTGACCCAGAGAACACCTCAATCGTCCTGTGAAATGAGGTCATTTTACCTGGTGGAATTGTTCTTTTGAGACAGAGTTGCATCTAAAGCCTGATAATCATAACATAGTAATAATATTCAGACTTGAGTCATATTTGAAATTCCTAGACTAATACAATCATTATTATCTGCTATAATATGTCCATTTATAATTAAGCAAAGCAGAAATCCTGCCCAAGCCTGTCTTCATTCTTTTCCAGGGGCTTTCGAAAAAAAAAATATATATATATATATAAACTATGGCTGATACCGTTGTATTCAGTCATCAACTCCTCTTTTCTTCATTTAAAATGCCCAGTCCCAATCAGCCACCACCACAGCAGGGGAACTGTGGACTGTCACAAATGGTGTGACAACTGTAGGGATGATCCCCTGCCAAGGCAGGAGTGATAAACAAATGCAGGGCATTCAAGTCCATGGGCCCACCTCAGCAAAGTCCCTGGAGGCAAAGAGGGGAAGGTGAAGCAGCCTGGGAGAGACTGAGAATGTTCCAGGCCTGATCACTTACTTCTCCTCCCCTCCGGCTTTAAACTGTACAGTACTCCCCTGGAGTCACAATTTCTGGGGCTCACTTTCCACCAACAGCTTACACAGCCAGCATGACCTCCCTCCTGCCTGCTCCCCATCCCATCCTTGGCAGCTCTGTTCAGCAGGCCATAGCTGAGAGGTGTGCAGATAGGGGGACCTGTGGCGCAAAGCAGCCCCCAGGGCTCCCTGGGGCAATCTCTCATGGAGCAAAGGCAACATGGCTGTCTGTGTGCCAAGCATCCCCAAGAGTACAGCTCTGGAGGCCAAGATTTTGATTAAAGCACTTCTCAGCTTTCTCTCAGTCTGCCGGTGGTCTGGAGCAGCACACAGATCTCACCCTCCCAGCCCTGGCAGAAAGTGCCCGGGTCAGTAGGAGCTCTTGCCCTGAGAAGACCCTAAGCCATCTCCTGAGTTCAGAGTGGCCCTTATAACACTTTCTCAGCCCCTCTCCAATTGTCAGAGATCACATTAGTGCAGTTGTGAAGGTTTGACATAAGGATGAACAGAAGGGTTGTTACTGGCTAGTGAGAGGAGAGAAGTTTCCAGTCCAAAGGAGGAAAAAAAAATCCTCTCCTAATGAATAATGCTGAGAGTGGGGGAGGACACTGATGGTCTCTGTCTGCTCTTTCTCTCCCCCTCCCCAAGTTAGAACCACAGAGCACAGGCAGAAGGAAATAGCAACATGTCCCCATGTTGAAGTTTGTTTTCTTTTTTTCATACGAGTCTGTAAAGGGCTCCTAGTCATGTGCAGGGACATATTGTCCCTACTTCCCAAACCAAGGACACTCACAGAAGGTCAGTTCAGACACACAGGCATTTTGTGGCACAGAGTGATTCTATTGTTAAGCCTTTTCTCAGCTTCCTCATTTCTCCCCCTCAAGCCACGATTAAAACCTCAGTGTCGGCTCACCTCCTACTGGAAGTGAGGCCACTGGTTGGCTGCGGAGTAGAAAGAGGGGTAAAGCTGTGAGAATCACACATGGCAATGATCAGAGAGAGCGCTGAGGAGCTCCCAGATCCCAAGAGAGGGGGCCCATTTGTGCTAGTGTGGGCAAGTCACCAAGAGGCCAAAGAAAAGGTCCCCACTTGGAAATGAAATGATAAGCTTTCCCTGAAAATAAATTAAACAAACACAGTGACCTCTTAGGTTTTATATCATTGCATTAATAGTAATAACAATAATAAAGCTGACATGGACTCACAACCTGTAATTTGTGATATTTAGCTCAATGCTTCCTATCTGTGTAAAAGTTAAAGCATATCTTTCGTTACTACCAATACAAATTGGATTTTTCTTTCTACCTCTGACTGACCCCACTGTCCACTGGTGATTAACTCTTTTGCTACCTCACCTCCACAGGCACTTCCTTCTCCAGAGTAGAATCAGAACTCTGAGCCATCCTTCCGAGGGCCCCTGAATCCCACTTAACCTGCCCGGTGTGATGTGCCCTGCAGGAGGGAGGCAATGAAGCAGAGCAGGGATGATCACAAACTGAGAACTGTTCTTCCAAATAACAGAAAGGGAGAAATTAGGCAAAGTGCCTTTTCCATCATCTCCCCCATCCCTGTCCAATTTTGCATAAAAGGTCCCTGGGAATTGTGAAAAGTATTCTCTTTGCATTTGCAGAATGACCCCTAAAGAGGTCATTGTCACTCCCAAGGCCTGCGAGACCCTGGCTGAGGCCGGCCATTTCAGACTAGCCACAGGCAGACGGCAGACTGCAGTGGAGAGCAACCAAGGTCACAAGGTGGGCCCCGGGATCCTCTCATCCAGTGGCTGTGTGTTTTGGAACCAACCTGGAAATGTTAACACAAAGGCCTGCCAGTAAACTACATGGTGTTTGCATATCTTATATACACCGAAGGGATAGACAAATGCCTAGTGGATAAAAAGGAAGAAAGAAAAATGAACTCAGCTATTAAGCTGCTATAAAATGTTTTGCTATCTTCCCTATTTCAAAAGCTTCCATAGCATAAATAGTGGTCAAAAGTTCAGTGAACTGTCTTGTAGTGTGGGGCTTCATTCAAACGGGGCTATTTTCTGAGAGTCTCCTGACACCATATCTAATTTCCAAAATGAATATGCTTTAATTTTCCTTCTTCATGCATTGTGCTTTTTCCTCATTTAAAACAGCAACAGCCTCTGGCAGTAAAGGACATCACATTTCTGTGTGAGATGAAGCTTTTTTTCCTGTATGCAGGGGAATGGCATGGGTCAGGGGAGAAAAAATATATGCAAAAAACAGCACACCCCACTGACCCCGGTATATTTTACATTACAATTTTGCCATTTCCAATATAGGTTCATTTTGCAATGGACCATATCAACCATATTTCAGGCTTTAAAAAAAGAGGGAAGGGGGAGTGGTAGGCGAGGCATTGTCTGCATACCGTATGTCCTAGTACAATGCACCGATTGTGCGATCAGGGTGCAGTGTCACCTACAGAGAACATACGCAGACACATACCCAGCTCCAGCCCTCAGTACGGAGCACATTTGCAAAATAGATACCACGTGTGGATCCTGCCAATTAAAGGAAGCATTAGGGGACTTCTTTGTGAATGTAGCCAAGAACAGCTAACTATTTTTAATGACATGAATGTCATATTCAATGTCTCTAAGCTCACTTGAAAGCACCAATATCCCACTGCCTTATTGAGAAAAAGACTACAAATAGAAAACTGGGCTTCTTAGTGAGCTGATTACATGTATCTGTCTTTCTGTCTCTCTCTCCCCTACATATACATATGTACATATATACACACACACACATATACACATATACATACAAACACAGACATACATAGAGAGATTATGTTAAAATATATGTGCATTTCTATTCACCCAAATATCTCTATATGTTTGTACCTAGATATCTAGACTTGTAGGCATATAAATATGCTATATATGTCTCAAAAGGATCTAAATAAGAAACTTATTTAAGCCACCTTTTTACTAACTCAGATACCTCCTAGAACTAAGCAGTTAAATAAAATGGAGATTTTGCATGATAATGACCTTTTAAAATTGTGACACATGTCCTAATTATTTACCATAAAGACTAGTAAAGATAGCACATGGTATTTCTTGCTCGGGCATTCCCCAGCATGAATAATTACTACTGCATTAAAAGATTTTTTTTATCAGTCACGCCTTTATTGATCAATCAATCAATCAATATTTTTTGAGCAAGAGCTATGGGGATTGTGGAGTAAATATAAAGCGTGGCCACGTCTTCAAAAAACTTGCAATTCAGTAGAGGAAGCCAAATGAACAGGCTTGACATCACTGGAAAATAAGTCTTGGAATCTGAAACACCAGATAAATCCTGTTACTTGATTTAGACCAGCTTGTATTAGTAATAAAATGTTTAGAGCTGATAAATTAGTGCTGTCTGGAGTAGTCAACAAAGTCCTGATGAAAGAGACAGAGTTTCATCTGGACCTTAAAAGATGGATAAGACGATGGGAAAAGGGAACAATGGGCAAAGGAGAGTTGTCCGGGCAGGGAGAAGAGCCAGAAGACAGAGAGGCCAGGAGGTAACATGGGACTCTGTCCACAAGTGTCGTGAATATGCAGGTACTTCAGACAGGTACAGAATACCCATAATAATGGCCTTCCCCTTTAAAAAATTAGTCATCAGTGATATGTGCTTAGTGTCCTAGAAACTTGGGCTCCAAGCTACTCATAAAACAAAAGACAATGTATGGAGACTCACTTCACTGGGACTTGCCCACATGCCCAGCAGAGTGATCATCTCACAGAACGTTCATTACTACCCTGTGAGCTATGAGTTATTGTTCTATTTCATAGAAGAGGAAGCATCAGTGAAAAGAGGTAGCTGTACCAAAAGCCACTAGTAAGAGCTCGTGCCGAGCCCAGGCGGCCTAACTTCAGAGGCCAACAACATTCCACAGAAGAACGATAAGTCCCTTCTAAAAGGTGTTAAGGGAAGAGAAATGGACAAACGAAAACACTTATCTCATGAAAAGCCAGAAGCTTTCATGTAGAGATAAATTGTGGTCATATTGAAAAGCAAATAATAAAATTGGCGAATTTTGCTTTAGGAAAACCCTATTAAAATCCAAACATATTAAATAGATATATTAGGCAGTAGTTACTCATAAGATGGCAGTTCTCACCACGGGGTTACTTTAATCATCAAGATCTTCTGGCCCACTTAAAATAGGACTCCATGTGCAATGAATTTCAGACATGCTATAAAGAACACAGTCTTTCAAGCTGGTTAGTTACAATATTACCTTACATCAATCTTGCTCAGCGTTGTCCAATCGAAATATAATGTGAACCACATATGTAATTTTGAATTTTCTAGTAGCCACACCAAAAAGAAGTAAAAAGAAACACATTAAGTTGATTTTAATTATGTATTTAATTTAATCCGATATATTCAACATATTATGTCGGCATAAAAATTATTGAAATATTTTACTTTTTTTATATTAAGGCTTCAGGAGCTGACATGTACTAAATATTTTATATTTACAGTTCCACTCAACTGAGATTAGCCACATTTCAAGTGCTCACCTGCATTATGGCCAGTGGCTACTGTAAGGGATGGCACAGATTTAACTCCTTACATCTATGTTTTAAGGGTGCACCTGGCTCTGATTGCAACAGATAATTGGAAACTGTCTTGTACCACAGACTGTGTAATTTATAAAGAAAAGACGTTTATTGAGCTCCTGGTTCTGGAGGCTTGGAAGAACAAGGACTTGGCACCACATCTGGTGAGGGCCTTTCTGCTTCATCATAGCATGGGAAGGGCAGTGCATGGGGAGGGGCGAAGAACAAGCGCCCCAAGGACAGCTAGCTTTGATAACAGAGCCACTTCTGCAATAAAGAAACTACTTTTGTGATAGTAACATTAATCCATTCATGAGGGAAGAGCTTACATTAATCCATCCATGAGAGCAGAGAGACTAAGTTTCCCGCACATGAATTTTGGGGGGACTCATTCAAGCCATGGCAGGGACACATATTGGCAACGTAGTTCCTGGAACAATCTAATACTGTGGGATTTGCATGTGTTTAATCTCTTCCTCCTCAGGAGCTGTCCTAATTGTCATTAACGCTTACGGATCTACTTGAAAGTAAGTACCATTAGACTTTTTTGTGGATACAACATGTTACAGCAGAAATATGGAACAAGCTTCTCTTTCTCCTCTGACATAGTTGGCTGACATAAAGTGTGGTTGAATACTGCCACCTAAACTCATGAATATGAAGATACTTCTTTCTTTCTTTATTATTTTTAATGCTGTTACTTCCCAAAAAGTTTTGGAAATAATTATGGCAGGCAAAGTAGAAAAGAAGAAGGTGAGTTAATTGCACCAGAAACATAGGCATTAAAAACTCAATACAATATGTTATAAGAAAAAAAATACGGCTATAAAGACTTTCTTTGTGAAGAAAAGCTAATAGTGTAGATATTCAATGGGAAGAGAAATTTCCAGCATGCAGATTAGGCAAAGAAGCAAGGTTTCCAATAAAGCAATTCTACTCCTTGCTAGATGAAATGTTTTTCAATTATGTAACTACGAGTAAAATTTTGGCTAAAAGAGATCCCTTAGGTTGTCATCTCTCAGAAACACTCTCACAACTTTTGTCACTGTCCCTCTCACCTCAGTTCATGAGTCTCCTATTTTGAATGGAGTTTCTTGGGGGATATCTTAGCTATTCATCTATATCCAATGATGCTGGGAGCAAAGAAACTACTCCCCCAAATGAATTGGACACCATGAAAATACCAAGGCACGAGCTAATCCCTTAGGCTCCTTTCAAGGTTTTTCAATTTGAAGGAATCCTTCTAGATTCTAGTAGGCCAGCTTGCCCAGAAACATTCAGTTCTATAGACATTTGACTCAATAGTCCCAAGGTTCTTCAAAATAAATGAAATGAATTTAATGTTCTTGGACAAGGATTATTCCTGGAGACAAGTTGTCATGACATTCACTGCACATTGTTCAACACGCCACAGGGAAGGAGCAGGAATCCAAGGTGCAAGGGGATGTGGCAAAGCAGGCAGGGCTGAAGTCTGCGTGCGGGCATTGTTCCCTGTTCCATTTGCCTATTTTGTAAACTGAGAATCAGTACTGTTCTTCTCACATCTCCAACAAACTAAAAAGAGCAAGAAGACTCCAGGAACTGTATATTGGCAACAGTTCAACAATAAATAAAAAGAACAATAAGTGAAGGTTCTAATTAGAGCATTTAAATTGGGATTGGAAAGAAACTATGTTAAAGAGCAGATACTGGAATTTATCAAATGTGAAGTCCAGATACAGACATTGCAAAACGAAATCAGGCAAAAGACCTAAAAATATTGCATAGCTGGATTTTTTCCTCCAGTACTTCAAGTCTGCATTCCCTTTTCCCATGATGCCCTGTTGATTTGCAATTTAAATCGTGGTATCTGTACCACATTTATCGCACCTATTGCTTATCCACATATAAATCTATTTTAGAGCTGAGCACTAAGTTAGAAAGATTTGTTATAAATGTCTTATTTTAATATTTTATGCATGTACTATAATTTGATTCAAAGTGCTGTTTGTCTAAAATTCATAACGATGTGTGCTGTGATCGGGCTTCTGTTCTTCAGGAAATATATTTAAGGCAAAACAATTAACTCATCTGTGCATAACACTCACAGAGTCTGCTTATGTTTTGAATCATTTTAATATACATTCATCTTCCATTCCCTCTTTTACGGAATCCTGGTAAGAGGTATGGGCATCTCACGTTCCCTAGGTCTGGATGGGAATCCTTTCTAATCTTCCCCTCATTCCCTCTTTCCAGAGTAAAGGAGACGCCCTTTGAAATTAGCAGGATTTCTGCATGTAGATGCATGATAAACAGATCCAAGAATCTGAATGTAAGGAAGTCAATATCTGTTGAGCCCCTTCTAATGCAAGGTGCTGTCCTCCAGCTTTCAAATATTCTATCTTATTCTATCTGCCTTAATCGTCATTTAAAAACCTATAAGAAGGGTGGCATCTGTGGCTCAAAGGAGTAGGGCGCCGGTCCCATATACTGGAGGTGGTGGGTTCAAACCCAGCCCCAGCCAAAAACTGCAAAAACAAAAACAAAAAACCTGTAAGATAAGGTAGCTGTTATCATCCCCATATTACAGACAGTTACTGAGGCTCACGGAAATTACCCAAGGCCTTCCGTGGATGAGTGGGGAAGCTTCTTAGACTTCAAATCTTTGTTCTTTCCACACATCATACTGTCTCTACTGCATTCAATTTTAATATAATACAATATGAATCAGGGCCACTGAACATAAAAGCTAAGTTTTGTGATATATCACTCAGCTCTGTTTTCCAGGTCGTGGAAAACATCCTCCAGTGTCTGGTGAGTGACTGAAGAAACTGCATATGTGATGTGACTCCTATAGTTTCCAGAAGATGATGAGTAAACATTACTCCCTTAAAGATAGTTCTAATAGTGTGAAATATGTAAATAAATCAATCAATAAATAAATAAAATGAGAAATACAGGAAATATTAAAAAAAAAAAACTAGAGCCAATTGATTTCAATTGTGTGCATGCATTTACATACTGCTGCAAAGACTGACCTTGGGAAACATGAGCTGGAGGGCAAATCCATCCTCACCATGCCAGCCCCATGGACTGCATTATAAGAACGAAGCCAGGTAGTTAAGGAAAGTCTCTGTGACAGGTTAAATAGCTTCATTGCATCAGCTCTCACCATACCAAGTACCTCAGCCCTTACCACAATGGTGATTTTACATTTGTGGAACTATTTGATTAATGTCTGTTTCTCCTTTAGATTTTCTTTTTTTTTTTCTCTCTCCTTTCTATGGCATTCCTGCTCCCTAGCACACAGTTGATGCTTACCAATCATTTCTTGAATAAATGAACAAACAAATAAATGATTGAATAAAATTGCATATTCTCATTGGTAATCTCACAGGAATTTACTTCCCAGTTGGCTTTATGTACCTAAGCCAGCTAATAAAACTACATCCCTCTTCCATGCCACTTGTTTCTCTGAGTCTCTGTCCTGCAGCCTGCTCCCTATTAGAGCATGAAACCATCCCCGTCTCACTATCAACGTATGAGACCTGAAACAATTCCTCTGACTTACCCCAGGTAGAAGAGTATCGTTGTGTGTGTGTACGTGTGTGCATACGTCTACATACATGCAAGGATGAACTCTCGGAGCAAGGATAATATCACAGTTTGCTTTCCTTCACCAGTTACATGTTAAGACCTATCTCTCAATGGCACACTGGTTACTTAAGGGCAAAATGATTCTTTGTCTTCAGATCCTCAGCTTTAAGTGCAGGGTTTACACATAATAAAGTCTCAACAAAGGGATTATTTGAACCAGATTCCTGAAGGGAGTGCTTGGAAGAGTCTGAAATCATTTAGTGGGGAAGGGCAGTGCAGGTTTCCCACAGACTTCAAGCCAAAACAGAAATAGCCTTAGCATCTCCACAGGGAGATCTTACCTGAGGACTTCTCAGTGTGTCTCTCTCATGCCTCCTGGCATGCAGACAAAGAGCCTAGGGCCCTGGCAGGAGAGACTCAAATGCCAACCATTTGCCAGCGTCTGCATTCTTTATCCCCGCCATGCTTGTTGGCAAAGAATTGTAGGATACCAGATTCATTGGTCTGAAAAGCCTTATGTTCACCAATAAGGAAATGTATCTGCTCAGCCAAAATTCATGTGAATACTGACGTTTTTATCTTAATTGTTAGTTAATTTTCTTCAAACATGCATTTGCTAATACCTTTGGCAAGAGCTGGTGGTTTTGCTAAATTCAACTGACTTCAGTGAGTAGTATACTGAGTTCCTACTATGTGCATGGTGTGGTGTTAAGTATCAAACAAGACAGAAAGATCCAGATTGCCATTGGCCTTCAAGAGTTCAGAGACATTGTAGTATGCAAATAACCACAATACAGCTATTTGGCTTCTTTTTTGGCTTCCAGAATTTATAAAGTAGACTTTGTATCTGCCAAGTAAATTGCTTAAAACTAGGCTCATTGGCAACTCTAAAATGTCTATAGAGGAGAAATTTAGGGACAACAATTTGTTTGGAAAGGGCAGAAGAACATAGTGTTTCAATTACATAGCTGTGTTATCTAAAACTGAAAAATGAGAAAGTCAGTTGTGTACTTGAAAGACTAAGAAGACATGTTGGAGATTTGGTGTGAAAAAGGAAAGCTCCTTGGCACCAAATGGACAAACTTTCAAGAAACCCTAACTCTATTTCCTTCCTAGTAATCATCACAATCTAGAAGTCCTTTGTTTGTTTACACTTACCTGATAATGTGTGTTTCTTACTGGAATGTAATCTCATGTGTGCAAAGACCTTATCTGTCTTGTTTACTGTTGCATCTCTAGTGGATTCTGGCTCAAAGTAGGCTCTGGATAAGTATTTGTACTTATCAGTAATGTAGTAATGTCAGAGAATGCTAATCTCATTAAAAATGCATACTGGTCTCACAGTTTGTCCAAACCTAAAAATAAAAAGAAGTAGATATGGTCTTCTCACTGGGATCAAGTCAAACTGTAACAAGGGAAGCGGCACCATTTTGCCTGCAAAATGTATTTCATGACATGTCTCTTGTGATGGACAATGGAAGTGGTGGTGATTGTATTCTTTATTGTCACATCCAAGTGCCTTTGAAAGGACAGTGCATGATAAAGAAGAACTAAAAACACCATTACTGAAGGATGTCAAGGTCAGCACCCTTACAGAAACACACTAATCAGTCAGTGCTCACCTTCTGCAGAAGCCGCCCCTGGTATCCCTAGCCTCATTTCTCTATCCAAAGGCTTACTTGTCAATGTGCCTATATTTGTCTAATTTTTTTTCTAAGTAACATCCCTGGAGATGAGAAAGCTCCTGCTAGGACAACTTGTCTGGTATCCCGGGAAGAACTCAAAAGGACTGTTTTTCTATTTAGTAGCAGAATTTTCCTTGCTCCATAAATTTCATTGCTTGGTAATTGCAACCTTGTGTGTGGCATATTCCCTGTCCAATGCTCTAGATCTCTCCTTGCTTTTATAATTATGAGCCTGGTACCCTGTAGGAGGTTTATTCTGGGTATTCAATGATCTTGGAGGTATTGAACAGCAATCTCTCTCCTATCTTGAGTACTCAAGGGGACATCTACCTCTAGAAATTAACTATGCAGTTTCTACAGGAGAATGAGAACAAAAAAATACTTATTTCTCTAACTTGAATATACATCCCCATCAAAATAGTCGGAAAGCTTGAAATGAAATAGCACATCATTTCTAAAAGGAAAAATAAAAGAAATTGGGTAATTATAGTTAATTTCTCTTTTACACTAATTATTTCCATATGGTTTGCTCATTAAAAGCTTGTATCTAGGCTAGAACTTGATGCTAGAAGAGGCAGGCAGCAGATTAGGACACCCTTTGGACAAAAGATAACCACCTCTCCACGATCCAGACAGAGGAGTGAGTTCCAGGCAGTCACTTAAAATACGTAAATGGCCCTGATCACAAGGTAAGAGTGTGGGTGGCTTTGTTTGTTAAATCAGAGAATTTAACCTTGCACCTTATCTAGTAGAAGGTAGGCTCATAAAATTGTTTTTATATTATTCACCACCCAAATCCATTCCAAACAGAAAAAGAGAAAGAAACAATAAGAACAACAAAAATCTTCATGAATCTATTGATGGCTTTCACTGTCATCTTTAAAGAAAAAAGACAGATTGCTAGGAGTGGTCTGTACTTGTACAGAGTATGCCAATCCAACGTACACCTATACTTACTTGTATGTATGCCTGTTTGGGGCCACACTTCATCAGAGATCTTCACTGGCCAAAGAAGATAGTGGAAGGAAGCGAACCAAAATCAGATGGACTTTTTTTTACTAAAAGTTTACTGACAATTTCTGAGCAAAATCATTTGGTGCTAAAGAACACCATTCTCTGAATCTCCCAGGAATCTCCTGCATTTATTCCTATTTATTTCCTTCTTAGAATTAAGGAATATTTCAACATATAATTTCCAAGATACCATGTTTATTTATATTTACTTGTGAATCATCTAACCCATCAGGAAGTTAACACGTGTGCAGAGAGCTTCCAAGTCCACCAGAACTTAAAGAGATAAAGACCCATTTCTTTATTTCTATCACTCCTTCATTCCCAAGAATCCAAATATAATTAATAAAAACTTTCCCCACTGACCACTTTTTTTCCAGTTTTATCTTTAGTTCTACTACAGGCAGTATGTAGAAAACTTTTACTTCCTGCTCTTACACGGCACATTACACCCTTGGTGTCATAACTGGTTGCAAGTAACAGAAACTCACTCACACTAGTGAGAAGTCAGGAAGAAGGAGATATTCTCACAGGGGCATCAAGAAATCCCAAAGGATTAAAAAAAAATGTAAAGCCAGTTGTGAGAGCTCAGAAAACACACAAAAAATGGCAACCTCAGAGATTCCTTCTCTTTCACGGAGGTGTTGTTTTTTCTTTGCCCCATTGTTTCTCATTTAATTTGTACATAATTGCTAAGGCATAGCTAATCTTCCTTTTCTTCTGACAGTCTTTAAATCTGTTCAACAACTGATATCTGACAAGTGTGTCTTTGTACTCAACTACCAAATTGTGGAGAAAGAATTCGAACTGGCTCAATCTATCTTTTCTCAGGAATGTGCCATGACACGTCACTGACATGAGTATCTGGAGCCATGTCCCTCCACTGAGCTCTGTTCTCACTGGCCAAGGCATGTAGGGAAGAGAGTGGATCAGGATTACGGGCAGCATGTGCTGCACATGGCAGAGCCCTAGAAAAGGGGCAGTGGTTGGGCTGCACACCAAGTAGGGTAGGACACCAACATCCCATCAGCCATCATGCTATTTATGTCTTAGAACATATTTCATGTAGCTCAGATAATGAGGTTCACTGTTCTCTCCCATGGATAAATAAAAACAGTGATGATTAAGAAAAATAAGTACAGGAGTAGAACCTCCATAGTTGATCACCTCCCTACACTGACCCCCTCCTTAAATTGACCTAAGTTTCACAGACTGGACATGCACCACATGTACGTATCAGTACAGTAGGCCTAGTTCCTTATGTTGACCACCTCCATATGTTGACCAGTTTGGTACACACTCATGGGTGGTCAACTTACAGAGGGTCTGCTATATACCTTTCAGAATGGGTTCATAGCATATCTGCTAGTATATGCCTCTTTTCATCCTTTTGGCATAAATACCTGATAATATTAAACATTTTGTCATAACAATAAGAAGACAATAGCTTATCATATGACACTTATTACATGTCAGGCCCTGTTATAAACTCCTTACATCTATTTAGTAATTTAATTCTCGTGCAATCCATATGAGGTAGGAACAATTATTAATCCAATTTTGAGATGTGGAAACTTGATCACAGAGCTTAGCTACCATGGGGCTATTAAATGACGAGCCCAGAATTTGAAGATGGCCTAGTTTAAACACCTACAAGAAATATAGTAACTGATATAATATGGTGTCATTTGACATTTAATCTCCTTTTTATATAAGAAGTTTCACTAATTCTATGTCTAATGATTAGGGTCAACTTTGTGACTTGCCAAAAAGCAGGTTGTATGCAGCTTTATTTTTTGCCTTATATTTTCCTGTCATTATTTAGAACTTAAAGGGGATCCTACTCCTAAGACACGGAGATTCCAAAATAATTATCTTCTTTCAGCTCTTAGATAGTCATGGCTTAGGAAAAAAGGTGTCACCCTTAATGACTAGCTCTTGATGTCGGGGAGAAAAGAACACTGATCAGTCTCATCCTAGATTTCCCTAGCCTGCCCTTTTCACTTCCATTTTCAGAGATTTTTATTTCACCCTCTTGATAAACAAAAACAGATTTCTAGGGGAAAAAATAGCATAACAACTTTATTTTTTTTCCCAGAAAGCCACTTTTACGGCAGATGGAACTCAGCATGCTATCGCCCAAATCTTTAGCAAACCTGAAATTCGAAGAGTCCCTTATACCAAGGACCAGGCTTCATCCCATTTTGTGTCTCTTTAACTGACACTTTGAACCAGGGTACACTTCCTTAATCTGGTCCCATTATCAGCCTAATAACACCTCCCGATATTCATAAATGCCTAGCAAGACTTTCAGCTATTTTGTATGAAGAAGAAATATCCAGCTAAATTGAGAAGATTACCACATCACCACATACATCAGTGACAGGCTCTGTGCTATTACAGTTGATTTTTGTTGACAGTTGGCTGTAGGCAGTTGTGTTTCAAATGCCTTTTTTCACTGGGAAATTAAACAAAATCCATGCAAAATGCAGCCCTCCAGTTTAAAAACTGTAAATCCCAAATTAGCATTTCATACTTTAAAAGGTAGCACAGCACAATTTTCCATTGAAAGGTCTGTACAGTTGACACAAATGGGTGCTTCAGACATGACACTAATGCTACTGGTGCCTTTTAAGAAAGCCACCTTTTCCAGATACTACTTTTCCCCTCTCAATAATCTGCATATGTGATAGTTCTGGCCTATGGGAGAAAAAGAGACAGGATGGAGTGAAAAAGGATCTGACTGACTGCTTCAAGTCAATCATGTTCCCCAAAATTTCTAAATAAGAAGTTAAAGGGAGATGAGTAATTAAATCTCCACAAAGAGATGAAGGATAACCTAGGCATCCAAAGGTTAAAAATTACTTCTCCCTGTAAACATTAAGAAGCAGAAGGCACTTCTATAGGCTAGAAAGGCATTTGTGTATTAAAAAGTGCTAAAACAGTCGTTTCCCAACTTTACTGTGATACAGATTAAAGTTGTATTCAAAAAAAACTTTAACATGTGGGAAAAAGTCATGGGGCTGACATTGAATAGAGCCATTTGATTCTTAATACTGGAAATAGATTTTTCTTTTCTCCAGAGTGAACAAGTTTTAAACAGTGCCATTCCTTCATCCAGGAACAATTGCTTTTCGACTGGAAAACCACAAAAAAGACAATAGTTACCAAAAAAAGACAATAGTTGTCTGTTGCTTATTCAGGACACAAATAGAGATAGAAATGCAGTGTTCATTTCTGGACTATGACACAACCATAAAATACTAGGCAGGCAATTTCATTCCAACCCTTTTGCAAACATCTTACCCACAGTACTTTAGTCTTAGCCATATAAAGTCAAATGTCCAGTAGTTAAAACTGTTGTACTAAAGCCAAATGATGATGAAGAATTTCAGCCCTGCTCCTTGACCATTTTCAAAATTTGAGGTGGAACAAAAATCTGCACTCCTCAAAATGAGTTAATGTCCCATAGGTTTTCATGGTCTAAGGAAACCACTGACTCAGCCTCACACAGTGAACATGTAAAAATGACAATGACAGTGATGGCTAAATGTGTGGGACCAAGTTTATGTAAGGAATGGAAAACTTACTTCATAAAAGCTGCTGCAAAGCCAAATTTCCCCCTAAGAAGTTTCTGGATCAAATGATCCAGACGCAAAAATCTCATTCCAATTTTGTAGTTCCTGGTTTACCATGTTCTTTCTTCTTTTTTTCTTTTCTTTTCTTTCTTTCTTTCTTTTTTTTTTTTTTGAGACAGAGTCTCACCTTGTTGCCATCAATAGTGTGCTGTGGCATCATAGCTCACAGCAACCTCAAACTTGGGCTCAAGTGATTCTTTTGCCTCTGCCTCCCAAGTAGCTGGGACTACAGGCACCTGCCACAACACCCAGCTATTTTTAGAGATGGGGGTCTCACTCTCACTCAGGCTGGTCTCAAACTCCTGAACTCAAGCAATCCACCCACCTTGGCCTCCCAGGGTACTGGAATTACAGGTGCAAGTCTCCTTTCCTGGCCACCATGTTCTTAAAGTGACTAGCCAATGAGTTCAAATAAAACTTGCTTCCACAAAAATGGTGATGCTTATGGAATCTGAAGAAATTTACTTAAAGAAATGTCTGAGCTTTTCCTTCTCCTTAATCCCAGACATATATTAATAGTTTGTCTCTCTACAAAATGACTAGACCTCTGGATGATGGATTCAAGAAAAGACTTAATCAGGCGCAGCGGCTCACACCTATAATTCTAGCTCTCTGGAAAGCCAAGGCTGGGGGGAGTTGAATCCTTTGAGCTCAGGAGTTAGAGACAGGCCTCAGCAAGAGTGAGACTCTGTCTCTACTAAAAATAGAAAAAACTAGCCAGGCACTGTGGTGTGTGCCTATAGTCCCAGCTACACAGGAGGCTGAGATAAGAGGATCCCTTGAGCCCAAAAGTTTGAAGTTGCTGTGAGCTCAATGCCACAGTATTCTACCCAGGGTGACAGAGTGAGACTCTGTCTAAAAAGGAAAAGAAAGGAAAGTAAAAGAAAGGAAAGGAAAGGAAAGGAAAGGAAAGGAAAGGAAAGGAAAGGAAAGGAAAGGAAAGGAAAGGAAAGGAAAGGAAAGGAAAGGAAAGGAAAGGAAAGGAAAGGAAAGGAAAGGAAAGGAAAGAAGACAGTCGTGCTAACTAATATATAGAGACAGAAACTAGATCTTTTCTGGGGCTGGGATGGCATGGAAATTGACTAGAAAGAGATGTGAGGGGACATTGGAGATGGTCAGACATGTTCTGTACCTCAATTGTGGTGGTAGTTACATAGATTTTACATGAATACTATTAATTGTACATACAGTATACTTTTATCAAGTTGATTAACAAAGGCAAGATAGAGGTGTCCTTCTTCTATTAGACAGAACTTCATAGAGAAGCACAATGGGACTCTTAAGAGGAAGGAGTCCAGCTCCACATAAGTGTACCATTGAGGGAAATCTCAACACCATGTAGTTTGTATTCTTCACAGAGAATAAGTAAAGCCCAAATCACATTCTTGCTCAGGACAATGTCCTGATGATATAGAGATAAGTAACATTATAGTTACATGAAAAACTAACTCTACCCTTATTACTCTCTCTAGAGCTAATTTCTAAAATAAATAATAACAATATGTTAGTGCAGTTTTAACCAAACAAAAAAGATAAAATCCCCAGTCCTCCAAGGAATGATTAAGAGCTCTTCCTTTTACCTTAGTTTAGTAATAAAATTCACCAAAGTTCTGCAAATGCATCACCTTAACACTTTTTTCTTATTTCTCAAAGAAACAATATTAGTACACAGTTCTGAAAGGTATTTGTAGGACACTGGTTGTTTTCCTGAATAAAAGCTCAGCTTCCCAAAGACAATAAAGGTAACTCAGTGGGTATGTTTCTTTCCTACCGCCATTCAACAAGGGCCTAGTGAGAAATGGGGGAGACAGAGACAGAGGGATATAACAGGGCACTGCTTTAAGAGGTTGGTATTAAGAAAAAAAATCCTAAATTAGAAAATGAATTAAAAATAATTGTTCTCCTTCAAAAGAATTCTGTCCTTATAAAACTCATAGGCTTTAAATTTAAGTCCCTTCAGTTGACGTAAGATGTTACTTAACTTTAAATTGTTTAGGGAAAACTTTTCATGAATATTTTGCATATAAAGTGAGATAAGTATCTGATGATGAACAACTATAGAAGTATCCCCCATGAATGCATAGCATACCTTTACTTTTTAAACAAATGCATAACATATCGTTATCTTAAAAAATACACACATTACATAACTGCTCTAATTTTTGCATCTGTGACATGCTGAGTCACAGATGCACGGGACATGTTCAGTATTTTTGGTTGGGAAATTGATCTCCAGAAAGCTCAAGTGATTTTCCCAGATACGCACATCAAATTAGCAGAAATGGTCCAATGACTGATTTCCTGCTTTCAAATACAGTGCTCCTTCCCTAGACAAATGCCTCTACTTTCTGTGAGTACAAATGAAAAAAATCATATGCTACATTTTTTCTTTCTTTTTGAGGAGTTTTTTAATCTTTTAAAAATATATTTTTTTATTTATTTGTTTTTGAGATAGGGTCTCACTATGTTCCTGAATAGAGTGCAGTTGTATCATCATAGCTCACTGCAACCTCAAACTCCTGGGCCCTAGTGATCCTCCTGCCTCAGCCTCCCAAGTAGATGAGATCACAGGAACACACCACTGTACCAAGCTAATTCTTCTTTAATTTTTTTGTACAGATATGGTCTCACTATTGCCCACTGTGGTCTCAAACACCTGAGTTCAAGTGATCCTCCCACTTAGCCTCTCAAAGTGATAGGATCACAATTGTTAGCCACCTTGCCCAACTCAAAGAGCTTTTCATACATCATGCATTCATTCATTCACTTGATAAAGAATATTTATTAAGAATCTACTAATTGCCTGTACATGTACCTGTCTCCAAGGCCTTAGACTATAGACATAAATACCTTATAACAACATACCAAAGTTCATTGATATAAGTAGCCATGGAATATTAAGGTAACAAAGTACTTAAGCTGGACTGCAGTTGGAAGTAGAATTAGGGAAAAATTCTTAGGAAAAGTGACATCTGAGCTAAGTCATGAAGACCTTGTTAAAGTCAGTCAAGAGAAAAAAAAGTTGCAGAGGGGGGTGTGCGTGTGTGTGTGCGCACATGCCAGGTTTGGGAACAAGAAGATAAATAAGGATAAAACTTATCAAATCCTGGCATTTTAAAGGGACTCAGGAAACAGAATATTTGCACTTGAACAATAAAAAAAGTAAGATGCTGGGGTGTGAAGCAACATACACAAGCTCCAGGGGCGGAGACAAGATGACTGACTGAAGCCAGCTTTCCACAGAGGTTCTCGTCCAGAAGGAGAGTTAAAAGACAGAAATTTAACAAATAACCTGGTGGATTAAAGCTGCACCAAGAGAGAAGGTTGAAGAATACACATCAACCCCGCTGAGGTGAGCTACGACCCCAAGGATACAAACAAAAGGTACAAAATCTATCACCAAGTGTACGGGAGTCCCCTCCCCATGAGAACAGCTCGGAGTGCCCCACAAACAAATGAGCAGAGTTCAAAGGTCCTCCCACTCCACTCCACTCCACGGGAGAGACCCTCTAAAAACTGCACCTACCTCCCCTACTAGGCATTGTCCTGCCAGGCATAAAACTGTGTAAAACTATGTATTCTCTATCTGCAATTCTGAGCTCCAAGCACTCCCCTCTATTCTCACTCTGAGGTCTGGAGGCCGGTCCCCCAGGAGTCCAGATTCTTGGGTAATTTCTCCAGGGGTGTGGACAGGGCCTGGACTGCAGCTGGTCAGTGCTGATTCTGTGGCACGGGAGTGAGGAGAGGACGGTTGGCTGAGAGGGAACCACGCTGGAGTGGCAGTGCCCCAAGGCACAAAGCAGCAGCCATTTTTGGCAACAATAGGGCTCACCCCTGAATATTCTGAAGTCACACCCTCTGTCTCTCTGGGCAACCAGAGGAGGCTGGGCATCTTTTCAGGTGGCAACCACCGCAGAACAGATCTGGGACGGAAATACAGGCCCCGTGAGTAAAGGGTTTGCCTGTGGCGGTACCAGCCTGGGTGGAGCACGGGGAATAGAAACACATGTGCAGAGCCGGGAAGTTCCCAGGGTGAGGCTGACCCAGAAGACCACTTTACTGAGCCTAAGATGCACCCAGTCCCCAGGGGACCATCAGCTTAAACAAATGAGGGCAGGCAGAGGCTGGATCTGACAAGTAACCATGCTGCAAATACAAGCAGGTGAGACTGTACAGCAGCACAGACAGGGCCTGAGGCACAGGTTCTGGGAACTCAAAACAGCTTCACTTCTGCAGGGAAATTTAGCAGGGACAGAAATAAATTCCCGCAAAGTTGTTCTGTTCGGTCAGTAACATCAATCAGGGGTGGGGCTGGAGCTGAGTGAAAAACCCCCAGCCTCCATCAAACGCCCAAGGTTGTCAGGCCTCACCTCCCCCTGCTGGATAGAGGCAGAGAGAAGCAGCCTGGTCGAACAGACAGATTTCCTTGTGATTCAGGCAGGAGTATCAGCCCATTGGAGGCAACTGGGTCACAGCCCTGCGGGGTTATCAGTGAGTGGGTGTGACAGAGGTGCAAAGTCGGGAAGGAGGCATCAACCTTCCCAGACTAATCTTTTTGCTGGGTGGGTCCTCCTGACTTCATGGAGCACCGGAGCAAGTAATATTTGAGTTGTCAGCAGACCCCTGCGATCTACTTGCCAGAGACCTTTTAAACTCTCCCACCTGAGACAGATGCTGACTGAGACAATTTATTTGGACCTTTTGAACAGAGCCAATCGCCCCAGGACTATCCAAGTGGTGCCCTGGGTGTGTGGTTGCAGGAAGGTTTGATTTTCCTTTTCCAATTGTTGCCTGTGGTGGGCAGGGTGACTTAATTGCTGGTATTTCTCCATAACTGAGACTTCAACCCAGAGTAACTGTTTCACTAGGGTTGGAAAGAGACCAGCTGAAAACAAGACAGCACCACATAGCCCCACCACACCAAACAGGTCCCCAGTTTCTCAGGCCATAGCACTATACGGGTCCTGGACAAAGCTTCATGGGAAAAGTCAAATGGTGTAAAATAATCATGGGGTGGAATCAGCAGAAAAACTCTGGTAACGTGAATAACCAGAATAGATCAACCCCCCCAAGGAAAGATATGGCAGATGTAACTGAAGATCCCATTCATAAACAGCTGGCCGAGATGTCACAAATCAAATTCAGAATTTGGATTGCAAACAAGATTAATAGAATAGAGGAAAAATTGGGATTAAATTCGAGGAGCAATTCAAAAGTTGGAATTAGAAATTTGAGGAGAAATTCAAAAGTTGTCTCAAGAATTTAACAAATTTAAAGACAAAACAACCAAAGATTTTGACACAATGAAGCAAGAATTTGCAGCCCTCAAAGATCTGAAAAATACAGTAGAATCCCTCAGCAACAGAGCAGTGCAAGCAGAAGAAAGGATTTCTGGCATTGAAGACAAAGCTTTTGAATGCTCCCAAACTCTCAAAGAGGAAGAGAAATGGAGAGCAAAAACAGATCATTCTCTCAGAGAGCTCTGGGATAATTCGAAGAAGGCTAATATCCGCCTCATTTGAATCCCTGAAGTGATAAAGTGGCTTCACAAGGCACAGAGGAACTTCTCCAATAATTATGAAAGAGAATTTTCCAGACATGGCAAGAGATTCTGAAATTCAGATAGCAGACAGTTTCAGAACCCCAACACGACTCAACCTGAATAAGACAATCCCCAGGCATATCATAATTCACTTCACTAAAGTTAATATGAAGAAGAAAATTCTGAAAGCAGCCAGATGTAAGAAATCCATTACCTACAAAGGGAAGAATATTAGAATGACTGCAGATTGCTCTGCTGAAACTTTTCAAACCAGAAGAGGGTGGTCATCGACTTTTAGTCTCCTAAAACAAAATAACTTTCAACCCCAGATCCTGTATCCAGCTTAACTGAGTTTCATTTATGATGGAGAAATTAAATACTTTAATGACATTCATATGTTGAAGAAATTTGCCATAACCAAAGCATCTCTTCAGGATATTCTCAGACCTATCCTCCATAATGACCAGCCCAATCCTCTACCACAAAAGTTAACTCACTCAGAAACTTGTGATCAAACGCCAACTTCCACAGTGGTGAAAGGATTAAAAATGTCCACTGGACTTTGAAACACTCGATACCCAAAATTTTATCAGACTTATCAATATTCTCCATAACGTGAATGGCTTAAACCTTCCTCTAAAGAGGTACAGGTTGGCTGACTGGATACAAAAACTCAGGCCAGATATTTGCTGCATACAAGAATCACATCTTACATTAAAAGATAAATATAGATTCAGGGTGAAAGCATGGACATCCATATTTCTGGCAAATGGTAATCAGAAAAAAGCAGGTATTGCAATTCTATTTGCAGACACAATAGGCTTTAAACCAACAAAAGTAAGGAAGGATAAGAATGGTCACTTCATATTTGTTAAGGGTAATAATCAATATGATGAGATTTCAATTATTAATATTTATGCACCCAACCTGAATGCACGTCAATTTATAAGAGAAACTCTAACAGACATGAGCAACTTGATTTCCTCCAGCTCTATAATAGTCAGAGATTTCAACATTCCTTTGGCAGTGTTGGATAGATCCTCCAATAAGAAGCTGAGCAAAGAAATCTTAGATTTAAACCTAACCATCTAACATTTGGATTTAGCAGACATCTACAGAACATTTCATCCCAACAAAAGTGAATACACATACTTCTCATCAGCCCACGGAACTTACTCCAAAATCGATCACATCTTAGGTCACAAGTCTAACCTCAGTAAATTTAATGGAATAGAAATTATTCCTTGCATCTTCTCAGACCACCATGGAATAAAAGTTGAACTCAGTAACAATAGGAATCTGCATACTCATACAAAAACACGGAAGTAAAATAACCTTATGCTGAATGATAGCGGGGTCAGATATGAGATTAAAAAGGAAATTGCCAAATTCTTGGAACAAAACGACAATGAAGACATAAATTATCAGAACCCCTGGGATATTACAAAGGCAGTCCTAAGAGGGAAATTTATAGCACTGCAAGTCTTCCTCAAGAGAACAGAAAGAGAGGAAGTTAACAACTTAATGGGACATCTCAAGCAACTGGAAAAGGAAGAACATTCCAACCCCAAACCCAGTAGAAGAAAAGAAATAACCAAAATTAGAGCAGAATTAAATGAAATTGAAAACAAAAGAATTATACAACAGATCAATAAATCAAAAAGTTGGTTTTTTGAAAAGATCAATAAAATAGATAAATCTTTGGCTAACATAACCAGGAAAGAAAGAGTAAAATCTCTAATTTCATCAATCAGAAATGACAAAGACAAAATAACAACAGACTCCTCAGAAATCAAAAAATCCTTAATGAATATTACAAGAAACTTTATTCTCAGAAATATGAAAATCTGAAGGAAATTGACTAATACTTGGAAGCACGTCACCTTCCAAGACTTAGTCAGAATCAAGTGGAAATGCTGAACAGTCCCATATCAAGCTCTGAAATAGCATCAACCATACGAAATCTCCCTAAAAAGAAAAGCCCAGGACCAGATGGCTTCACGTCAGAATTCTACCAAACCTTTAAAGAGGAACTAGTACCTGTGTTACTCAACCTGTTCCAAAATATAGAAAAAGAAGGAAGACTACCCAACACGTTCTATGAAGCAAACATCACCCTGATCCCCAAAACAGGAAAAGACCCAACAAGAAAAGAAAATTATAGATGAATATCACTAATGAATATAGGTGCAAAAATATTCGACAAGATCCTAACAAACAGAATCCAGCAACACATCAAACAAATTATACATCATGACCAAGTTGGTTTTATCCCAGGATCTCAAGGCTGGTTCAATATACGTAAATCTATAAGTATAATTCAGCACATAAACAAATTAAAAAACAAAGACCATATGATTTTCTCAATTGATGCAGAAAAGCTTTTGATATTAGCCAGCATCCCTTCATAATCAGAACACTTAAGAAAATTAGTATAGAAGGGACATTTCTTAAACTGATAGAGGCCATCTACAGCAAACCCACAGCCAATATCGTATTGAATGGAGTTAAATTGAAATCATTTCCACTCAGATCAGGAACCAGACAAGGCTGCCTGTTGTCCCCACTGCTCTTTAACATTGTAATGGAAGTTTTAGCCACCACAATTAGGGAAGAAAAGGTGATCAAGGGTATCCATATAGGGTCAGAAGAGATCAAACTTTCGCTCTTCATAGAGGATATCTAGAAAACACCAGGGATTCTACTATAAAACTCTTAGAAGTGATCAAGGAATACAGCAGCATCTCAGGTTATAAAATCAACAGTCATAAATCAGTAGCCTTTATATATATACCAACAATATTCAAGCTGAAAAAACAGTCAAGGACTCGATTCCTTTCACAGTAGTGCCAAAGAAGATGAACTATTTGGGAGTTTATCTAACAAAGGACGTGAAAGATCTCTATAAAAGAGAACTATGAAACTCTAAGAAAAGAAATAGCTGAAAATGTTAACAAATGGAAAAACATACCATGCTCAAGGCTAGGAAGAATCAACATTGTTAAAATGTCCATACTACCCAGCCCTGGCCGAACTGCAGCAACAACAAAAAAAATAGCCGGGCGTTGTGGCGGGCACCTGTAGTCCCAGCTGCTCAGGAGGCTGAGGCAGGAGAATCGTGGAAGCCCAAGAGCTAGAGGTTGCTGTGAGTCCTGTGATGTCATGGCACTCTACCAAGGGCAGTAAAGTGAGACTCTGTCTCTACAGGAAAAAAAAAAAAATGTCCATACTACCCAAAGCAATATACAATTTTAATGCAATCACTATTAAAACTGTCATACTTTAAAGATCTTGAAAAAATAATACTTCATTTTATATGGAATCAGAAAAAATCTCGAATAGCCAAGACATTATTCAGAAATAAAAACAAAGCAGGAGGAATCACGCTACCAGACCTCAGACTATACTATAAATCGATAGTGATCAAAAAAGCATGGTACTGGCACAAAAACAGAGAAGTAGATGTCTGGAACAGAATAGAGAACCAAGAGATGAATACAGCTACTTACCATTATTTAATCTTTGACAAGCCAATTAAAAACATTCAGTGGGAAAGATTCCCCATTTAACAAATGGTCCTGGGTGAACTGGCTGGCAACCTGTAGAAGACTGAACCTGGACCCACACCTTTCACCATTAACTAAGATAGACTCTCACTGGATTAAAGATTTAAACTTAAGACATGAAAGTATAAAAATACTAGAAGAGAGTGTAGGGAAAACCCTTGAAGAAATCGGTCTGGGCGAGTATTTTATGAGGAGGACCCCCAGGGCAATTGAAGCAGCTTCAAAAATACACTACTGGGACCTGATCAAACTAAAAAGCTTCTGCACAGCCAAGAACGCAGTAAGTAAAGCAAGCAAACAGCCCTCAGAATGGGAGAAGATATTAACAGGTTATGTCTCCGACAAAGGTTTAATAACCAGAATCCACACAGAACTCAAATGTATAAGCAAGGAAAGAACAAGTGATCCCATCGCAGGCTGGGCAAGGGACTTGAAGAGAAACTTATCTTAAGAAGACAGGCGCATAGCCTACAGACCTATGAAAAAATGCTCATCATCCTTAATCATCAGAGAAATGCAAATCAAAACTACTTTGAGATATCATCTAACTCCAGTAAGATTAGCCCATATCACAAAATCCCAAGACCAGAGATGTTGGCGTGGATGTGGAGAAAAGGGAACACTTGTACACTGCTGTTGGGAATGCAAATTAATACATTCCTTTTGGAAAGATGTTTGGAGAACACTTAGAGATCTAAAAGTAGATCTGCCATTCAATCCTGCAATTCCTCTACTAGGCATATACCCAGAAGCCCAAAAATCACATTATAACAAAGATATTTGTACCAGAATGTTTATTGCAGCCCAATTCATAATTGCTAAGTCATGGAAAAAGCCCAAGGGCCCATCAATCCATGAATGGATTAATAAATTGTTGTATACATACACCATGGAATATTATGCAGCCTTAAAGAAAGATGGAGACTTTACCTCTTTCATGTTTACATGGATGGAGCTGGAACATATTCTTCTTAGTAAAGTATCTCAAGAATGGAAGAAAAAGTATACAATGTACTCAGCCCTATTATGAAACTAATTTATGGCTTTCATATGAAAGCTATAACCCAGTTATAACCTAAGAATATGGGGAAGAGGGAGAGGGAGTGGAGGGAGGGGGGAGGATGGGTGGAGGGAGGGTGATTGGTGGGATTACACCTACAGGGCATCTTACAAGGGTACATGTGAAACTTAGTAAATGTAGAATATAAATGTTTTAACACAATAACTAAGAAAATGCCAGGAAGGCTATGTTAACCAGTGTGATGAAAATGTGTCAAACGGTCTATAAAACCAGTGTATGGTGCCCCATGATCGCATTAATGTACACAGCTGCGATTTAATTAAAAAAAAAAAATACACAAGCTCCCGTAGTTAGTTGATCCTAGATACTACTTAGCTCTATTTCAACTATTCCCCACTGTCAATTTAGGTATGATAATTAAATGTTCCCTATTGCATTAAGAAGTGGCTGGAAATTGGTCATGTTTTGTCTTTAAAACAATAAAATGCCATGTAGAAATAATGCTTTCTGAAAATTTCAGTATCTAGTTGGGAGCACCACCGTCCAGTCCATTTGCATACCACTACTTTTCCAAATGGTTTCCTACATATTTCAAAATAATTCAAAGTTTAAAAAGTGAAGTTACTACCATCCTTGCACAAATTGGAGGGGAAACATAAAAGGCTAAGAGAAGAGAAGTGACTTGACATACAAGCTTTCTGAATCTCCAGCACACGATCTTTCCACTATGCCCTTCAGGTTCCTTTGAGAAACGCGCAAAAGAGAATTTTAATATTTTTTTGTCTTATCATGTCACAGCTGTTTATCATTAATTTGACATATACATAAAAGTGCTTCCCTTTAAAATCAGAAGTATTATTCCTGGGAGTAGGGGAGGGAGTGACATGGTAGAAAAGAGACTCAGATACTTAGTTCTCTCAAAGAGAAGCCCCCAGTGTTCATGTTATGCAAAGGCATACATAACCCTGTAATGTCACAGTTAAAATCTGCAAACATGTAAAATATATTTGTGACTTTAGAAAACAATAGTTTTTATCCAAACTCATATACAATGGCTCGCTTTTAAGACTTACGGGGGAAAAACATCCTTGCCTTATTTTGTTTCCATAAACTTGGGGGAAGCAACACTTTCGCCATGTTATTTTTCAATCACACAGTGAAATTCAAATTCTCTTTGCCATTGATGCTATTCCCAATTCAGCATTGTTAAATTTTAACTATCCTCCCTTTCAATTACCTGGGTTTCTATTTGCTTACTTTGTCCATGGTTATAGCCTTCCCTCAAGGATCTAAGATCACTGTTTTCCTTTCTCTTTATGCTCTGTGAGCATCAAGTATCATGGGGCATGCATGTAATTGTCATTCAGTGTGAAAAAGCCAGCTGGAGGTATCAAAATCACGTCAATATACCAGTCAGAAAGAAAACCTCCAAGCTGATTGTTTTCTATTTAGATATAATATGAAATGGATTGAAAATGACTGCTTCTACAAACTTGTGAGTGGCATTACCATGATTTTCATACTTTCATACAATCAGCTAATAAAATACATGTGCATATATACACACACTTATGTATGTATGGGTGTGTGTATGTATAATTGGACTAAAGAAAATAGAATTCATTATATCCATAGAACATATGCAGAATCAGAAATTATTTAATTGCCATGAAAGATGGAGTCTCAGGGATCTGAGACACTGTGAAAGGTTAACTTAATCAGACTGCCTCACTATCTTTAAGATCTGAAGCGAAATTCATTCACTGAAGATGGCTGTGCTCTCTCAGCAGAAAATTCTCCCACCTTAGAGAGCCTTTCTTCAGGTCTACCTTGACAGGATGTGTGGTATCCACTGTCCTTCTTGAGTATTGATGTCTTTTTCGGTCTTCACTTAGGCTTTTCAGTGCAGCTTAAAAACAGTGAAAACTCTAAAAGTTTACTGTCACCAAATAATGTATGTATTCAGACTTGGTAGCCCCACGTAAATGGAGCCAAAAATGTAACAAAATGATGAAAATTGCGTTTTGTAGATCTCTTCTAAGGGGCAAGAACATTTGTTAAGAAACAATAATTTTCCAATTGGAGGGATGCTGGCCGACGGAAATGTTAACCCTGCAGAAGACTTTCTACCCTAACACTAGATAGCTGACAAGGTGCCTTCGAAGAGTTAGATGTGGTCAACTATGTGGCCTAATTATGCTGAGAGAGGATGCAGATTTGGGACTAGAACTGAATTGTTCAGGATAATAGAAAAGCATTGAAAATTGTCACAATTGTCTTCTCCTGTCTTCCCCTACATAGCGTAGTTCCTTGAATCTAGTTAAATGTTGAGCAAAAGCACCAAGTTAACATCCTGCCAAGCATATGTAGACCTCTTCATCCAGCAACCTACCTTAGTAGCTGGAAACTGGATGGCTTTGATGAGCAGTTGGGACTTATACTTCATTTAGCTCTCAACTGAGCACTTCATATAAATGATCGGTTTCCCCAAATTTCTAAGCCATAAACTCATGATGCAAAGAAAGATTTTACCATTAAAAAATAAAAGTAAGGTAACAAATTCCAAATGAGGAGGAGGGATGATAAAGAGCCTCAAACATTGTCAGGTGAAGTCGGGGGCTTCCTGGTTCTCCACTGGCCCACTGTACACCATGGTTAGATGTTACCATGGTTAGAGAGGGAGAAGACACGGTGAGCCGTTATTCAGTGATGACAGAGTATCTGTTGGACTGATGAGGACAACTGGAAATAGTAATAATGACTGCACAATATCAAGAATATAGTTAATGCCAAAGAATTTGACACTTCAAATGGTTAAAGTGGCCAATTTCATGTTATAGATAATACTACAATAAATTTTAAAAGGTAGAATGGAATCTCAGGAGCCTATTTAATATTTATTAGCACCTCTTGGTGTCTGGTTTGTACCAATGGTAGATTAGCGGTGCCTCTTTGATGTACTCAAAAATCTAGCAAGATTCTACTCTAGTTAGTACAAGAGAAAAACAATTAAAAAAAAAAGAGGCTAAAGAATATATATAGTGACCTCCTCTTTTACATTCAGAAATATCCATAAAGCAACATAGAGATGGATAAAATTAACTTACAAACATAAACACTACACATAAACAGGAAGAGCAAAGGGCACGCAATGTTTTTGCTGCAATGAAGCCTCTGTTAGTACAATTTTGCATGGGTTTTTCTGCTCGGCACCACATGTTGTCTCTAATCCTTTCATGACTTTTTTCCCTCCTCTCCTTGTTTACCCTCTACCATAGAGCTAAAATGTTAAATATGACATCAACACTACTTTGTCACTTAGAAGCAATGTTTCCATGAACTCCATTAAGACTATCTTTTTTGTCTTATTTGAAGCCTACAACTCACTCGAATATCTCCTGCTCTCAGCTATTTTCTGTGAGCATTTTCTTCTCTTGGGTTCTCCATGCATTCAAACTCTGATCTTTGCCTACTCAAACCTATTCCTTCTGAATCTTGTCCTTTCTGAGCAAATAGAGGCTCACTCAACAACATGACTTAAAAACATTATCATTTGGCTAGAGAATCTAGCATAAGCTCCCCCCCCAAAGGTATATTATTCGACACAACAGAACTATCTTCAGAAATCCATAAATGATTTCTTCTCAGTCTATCTATGCCTAGAGATGTAAGAAGGATGGAGAAGAGAATCGTCTATTTGTATTTGGTTCAAGGTCCAGAGATTCAAAAGTAGAAAAATGATTTGAAATAGGGTAAGTCAGATAAGAAGCAAGCAAGGGATGTGTTAAGAAACAACCAAAACAATAAGCGGATGCCCTCCTTGCAATAATGGGGGTAAGGGAAACCTAGAGTTCACTGAGGCAAGTGCTGAGGTTACATGGGCAATGAGCGCAGGATGGAGGAGCATTTTCTCTCGAGAAAACCAGGAGCTAGGCAGATGAGCAGAACAGGAGAATCAGCCAGTGGCTGCGTAGAAATGTGGTAATGGAATGAGATATACACGTTCTGCATCTGGTAGGAAAAGCAGTGGTTATCTTACTTACCAGCAGGACTCTACAAAAAACTCTGTAGAATTTCATTAAAGATGTGGGAGTCATAAAAGAAAGGCTATCTTGCTCCTGATTGGCAAACGACACTTGCCACCTCTTCCCCCAGGCTCAGGAGAAGAAAGAGTGTTTCTGAAAGGGACAGATTTTGTTTTCACTCCTGTTGGCTGCCGGCATGGGACCCAGCAAAAGCAACAACAGCAGCCGAGTCACGCAAGTGCAAACTTGCTGCTTTTTAAGCAACAAGCTGGCTGGGAAGAGATCCGCTCTTTATCATGTATTTATTTATTTATAATTTGTATAGCATCCATATCCAAATGGATCTGAGGCAGTCTACAATAAAAACACATGTACACATGTCACAGGATACTTAAAATAAAGGTCACAGAGAGCCTAGAAAAAGGAGGCTATCCCCTGCTGTACAGTGCTCCTCTGCAGGAAAACCAGCCAGGAAGAGGCGACAGCAAGAGGACAGACAGAGGGTGGGCACTTTTCCTAGGGGGTGCTCTTCCACCGCAGTTTCTGTCCATGGCAGCCAGCAAAAATTTTCCATCTAGACGCGTGCCCAAAGCAAAGGCCCCAAGTCTTCAGGAAGGGCAGAGTGGGGTCTGGTGTGAGCAGGCAAATGCTGCCAAAGACATACATGTCATTTCTATGGCCCCAGACTAGGGGAGAAGACCACAGGGGTATGAACAACCACCCCAAAGTCAGCAAAGGGAGCTATCTGCCCGTCCCCTGAAATCACATGAGACTCCTGCATGCTGAAGTCAGTATACGTTAAAGTCTAGACTCCAGGGCCTTGGACTTAGCTCCATCTCACTGCTGTCTTTACAGAGAGCCTCTTCTTCACGTACATGAAAACCCCACAGAGGCTGGTTTCCAGGTCTGCACAAAAGACCATTGACTGCCAGCCAAGAAGTTCTCACTCTCCGAGAATCCTAATGCAGCGGCCTCCATAGTGACCACACACAGGGCAGGCACAATGACCAAATGGGAAGCACAAGGGCCTGCTGCCATGCAGTACTGAGGGTGCCTGTGACCTCACTTAGTGCTCCCACACGATGCAGCCCTCTTGATAGAAGGTGAGATGCTGCTTCCAGAAACTGCAGAGAGAGCCCCTCCCTTCTCCCCCTGCACAGCCCTGCCAATTTCACCTGGCGCTGACCACCACGGCAGCATTTGTTTATGAGCCACGTGGAGTTTCAAGTGGAGAGTAACTGCTGACAGTTTAGCACTTTCTGTGGCATAGATGCTCTAACCCTGGTTATCGTGGCTGCAGTTTGGATCTTTTTTTTTTATTATTTTTTTTTTAATACTGGGTGATGTGGCTGGTTTGAGGCTCTCACCAAAAGGATCCTGAATCTTCTGCTAGTCAAATCCTGAGGAAGATATGTTTATTGGTGATAAAAAGAAGGAAGCAAAAATAACCAACAAGGGAAATGCACAGAGTACTGACATCAGGGGAGACGATAGTATAAAAACATAAATTAGAAGCTTCAGCCTTGGGCAAGTTCTCACTAATGTAGTTCTATTCCTGTTTGGTTGAAGGAAACAGTTCTCTCTTTTGAACTTGGCAGAGATGAGGCTACCTGCAGGGTTGGAAACATGATAGGGCAATGATATCCCTAGGAAATACAAAGATTGAGGTGCAATTGGCATAGCACAGAGGCCAGTTTGGGCTTACTTCTTTTCCTAACAGGGGCTTCTCCTGTGATGGAACATAAGAGTCAAATAGGGAGTGATAGTGAGGGGTCAGTTCAGACCAGCCCCACGAGCTATGTGCACCATGGCCAATTCAAGCCACCCTGCCTGTCAGTGATCATGGCCAGAGAGTTAGTAAAATGGTACTTCACAAGGTCTCCATCAAGAGAACTAGTTTTTAGACTGTATGTGTCCAAGATTTTTCTTATTCCTCTGGCATGCTGAGCCGTATACGAATCCCTAGTTCTCACAAGGAGCTGAGTGGAGAGAAGTTACAGCCTCAGGTATCAGTGGAAATCACCCACTGAGTTTTGTTTTGTTTTGTTTCCAGTAAGGATGTGCTTCCCATCCCTCATTATTCTAGATAATCGGGTGTTGACTCTCCTATTTTCTGCTACACTAATGGCTTCCGCTTGTACTCCTGCTCACCCTCGCCACAGCTGACTTCCAAGTCCTCCCCCTTGACATCTTTCTCCAGAACTCTAGTCTTTCCCCACTCCTATCCCCAGAGACAGGCTTGTCTCCCTCCATACTCTATCATGATCTATAGTAATAGGTTCAACAGGGTGAAAACTTGGTTCCAGCCTCCCTGATGCTTTGACTCACCCTCATAAAAAGTTATTGGTGTCAGCACTGGACTAGCAATTGCCTCTCCCCCCACGCCCCTTGGCTTCTATAATTTCACTTCCCCTCCTGCACCATACAATAAACTCTAATGAGCTCTCACATTCCTGCACCAGGCATCCTCCACCACCAGGGCAAACAAGGAGAGAAAAGTAACTTTCTGCAGAAAGCCCACCCAGCCATGACGTTCTACGCAATTGTAACCAACACACAGAAGCACCTTGTACTTCACAGAAATTGGGGATCAATTAAAAATAGAGAAAGGAAAGAACATGATCTATGTTTAGATACAGGGTCAACCTCACCCAACACACACACACACAGAAAGATAAGGTTAAGAGGAAGGGAAGAAACTGAGCTAAAACAACCTTTCAATATTTTGTCCTAGGATTTGTTATGTATTTCAATATGTTATAATACATATATATATACATATATATGACATGTTCACACTAGAGTTAATTTCAGCAGGAACTAACCTGACATTCTTTTTATTTGGGGGGGAGGGTGTTGTTTATTTCAAATTAAAATGCAAGTAAAACTTTTTAGTTACTATTTTCACTTTTAAGGTAAAGTTCAAGTTGTAGTTGACCTCTTCACCCAGGGAGCATGCTGAAGACCCTCACATTGTGTACTACAGTAGGTGAGATTCTGCCAATTGTCTTCCCCCACCTGACATTCTTTAGCTCCCTACTATGTGCAAAGCCCAGTTGATTCTCTTTCATTACCCACGAGTGAAAATGTGGGCTTAGAATGACTCCTTTCCCTCCACCTATGTTTTCTGAATATTTCTATGTGTATATACCATAAAGACACACAGACACATGTTTGCACACACATTTGTCCTCTCTTATCTTGGTGTCTAGGTCCTAGTTGACACTCAGTTGATTTCAGTCTAGAATACTCCCTGAGAGGGACAGATGACAGTCCCTGACTGTGGAACCATCACTGAGACCCCATGTTCCCTGCATGAAGCAGGAGGCCATTAGGCTTGAGAGGCTGCTTGCCCTGGATGCCCTGCTCTTTCTCCGTGGTCCTCTGTGGACTATAAGGGCCCCTTGAACACTTGCCACTCACTGCCCACCTTTTCTGGAGACCACTGCAAAAAAAGGGAGAGGGAGCAAAACAGAGGGAGCAGTTTCAGGAGTGCTGGTGTCAGGGGGCACAGGCTGACACCTGGGCAAGGGCCAAGTTCCAAGAGAAGCATTATCAGATGTGTTCCCAGGGAATCGTAAAGAGAGCCAGGAAAGTTGAATTCTAAGTTGATAAAGAGTAATAACTGAAAAGACTCTTCACAAAAATACCACTTTGTAAACTCACATGCTTGCTACTTTCCTCTCTGTGTAGCCCCTGTGGTGAAAGCTGGGGAAAAAAAAATCCCTTACAACGTTCATGGAGGGTTTTCATGTTTTCAGAGGGGCAGCTGGGAGAGAGGAAATCCAGGTAAGCACCTCCCTGCACAGGAAGAAGGGGAGGAGAGTTCCATCAGCACATCCACCTCGAGGACCACTAGAAATTGCCCAAGGGCACACCACAGCTAATTGGAAGAGCCAGAGTATAAACAAGTGTTTCCTGATTCCAATTTCAATGCTGGCTGCATTAAATTCCACCCATCTGAGTTGGCCTTTTGGCCTGCAATACTTTATTATTCCTTTCTTCGCCTGGCAGCTAGACCCATCATAAAAAATCATTTTCCTCATGGTACTTGCCATTTAAAATTGCAATGGCTCCAGGGCCAGTTACTTAACACTGAGATTTCCAGGCATTTCCCTGCCCCTGCACCTCTGGTGGGGGTACAATCGTGCATGTGGCACTGGACATCTTATGCTTCCATAGTCAGCTGTGTGGCTGTGAGGCATTGGCAATCCCTTATTTACCATTCAACCATTGCACTGGAATTCAGGAGAATGAAAGGGACAGTGCTTACCCAAGTAATCAATTACTTGCATAGATGGGAAGTCAAATCCCTTATAAATATCCTCTCCATCTACTGATGCATTTGCCTCCAGTATTTATGGAAATCTCCAGAGCATCTAAGTTGTTCCTAGTGCCTCACTCTTTCTGGCTACTCTACTAACCATATCATTCCTCTTCTGGATGCCCTTCAGTAATGAGCAGATATGCAGCAAAGCACTTTCTCCAATCTCTGTGGCATTCTGTCCAAAGGCAACATTCCCTGAGCCCCAGCTGGGGGGCATTTGTCTACAGCCATCCTTCTTCTCACGGTCCAGGGGTGAAATAGGGCTCAGGAACAGCCACCACCAGAATAGGCTTCTGGGAGATGAGGGAGTCTTTATCCCTAGCTCTGTTGTTCCAGTTTTCTTCCTTGGATCAATGCTCTTCACCCCAGGCAGATAGATGATGTACATACGACACCAGATACTCTTCATTCTCTCCTACCAATTGGCCAAGGTGCCCTAGACGTGCCTACATCCCAGCAGTGGACAAGAGAAGGCTTCGTGGAACACTGAGATAAAATCCCCACCACAGCTGATTATAAAGGTGGCAATTTAATTTACATAAAACAAATATAAGTGAAACAGAGCCGCTAGTCATTATTTTTCCTAGAATCAAATTACTCTGACACAACTTTCAACCAATTATGATGGATCAGCATGTTGCAATATTCCAAGCATAAGTGGCTGGCCCAAAGGAGGAATGCAAACCATCCCTTAGCATGCCCAGCCTCCTTTTTCCATGACATTTTGTTCAATAGTTGCACTCCCATCCCATGGATGAAGCTCTGTCTCAGCAAGACAAGTGCTTTTGTCAACTCTGTGCCACTGATACTACTGTTCCCAAAGCCTGGAAACAACCCAACTCCACTCTCATTTCATGACTGTCCACGTGTTAAACACCCTTTAAGTCCAATGTCTCCCTTGGTGATGTCAGTTCACAGTCTTCATCTCACCAGCAGTAAATCCAAGAGCTTCCAGTGCTCCCTGGGCACACAGAGACTGCACTGAACGGCAGGCAACGTGTGTCATTTGGACGGTTAAAATGCTAGAAATGAAGAAATTAGATTGTTATGCTGGGCCTTTTATGTCACTTGAAGCCCAGAGTTGAATTTCGTAATTTTATATATTCTTTATTAAATTCCACTTCCACAATGAGCAGAACAAAATAAAATCTCTCACAATCTTTTTGTGAAAAAAATATTATATTAAGAGCATTTGACCATTTTATGCATTCATGTGTCTATCTGTGGATGCCTTCACAGGCTCAGTACAATTTTTTTCAACAGAATAAATGTAGTTTACACAGGAAACATCATTTACACTTACAAACTAAGGGTTGATGCAATAATCCCAGAGTGTATAAAGCATCATCTATCTATCTATCTATGAGTATCTGTCTATCTCTACATCTGGAGAGAAATCCAAGATTCATGGCTAGAAATACTACCCACTCATGCTCTGCAATAAGAAGCAGAAATTGAATGTTCTTTAAGGTAACCAGGTTCTCTGAAAGTAAAGCAGATTCTGTGTAATTCCCATTTTCATAGAAATTTATAATGCCATATGAATCCTAGTGGTGCAATAGCCACCACCTCTTCCTTATACTTCACACCGGTGTTGCTTTTGAGTTTTTCTTTTGGGAGAGGTAAATTTGAGGGTAGTAGCCACTATTTACAGTAAAAGGCTGTTATAGCATTTTTCAAGGGAACAAAATAAGAAAACTTTGTAAGCGGGGGAAGTGGTAGAAGCAAGAATCAGTGTACCTTGGGGAGCTTCTCAAGGGCTTTTGGAATTGAATAACATCCTTAGGGGGTAAAAAACTAGATATGAGATGATAGTAATGATATATTCCTACACCTTTTTGACTAAAAGAATAAAGGTAGTCAAGTGGACTCTGATTTCCTTCCGGGGAATACATGGTCATTTCTACGTATTTACTGAACTCTGATATCATTCTTGTTCTGGTCATGCTGTTCTGAATCCCACACTCTCTGTGCTGAGTCCCAGATGAATGTGGAAACCATTTTCCAGGACCTATCCCCAAGGTTCCCTATCTCTGAGTACCACTTTGCTCCTAATCACCCATGTTCTCAGGGGTGGACTCAAAATCACCTGGTCCATCATGTTGCTTGCTTCAATTATCTGACAATATTTATGGAGGGCTTCCCATGAACAAAGCAGAATGGAGATCTAAAGATGTCTGCAACATGTCAAGAGTTTATGAGCAAACTGCGATGATCCTATACTAGGAAAAAAGAAGTTACTAAGTAGACCAAAAAGAGAGCCAGATTGGATTAAAGAAAGAGAGAGGACAGAGCAGGAGAGGTAAGGAGAAAGGAGGGGGAAATTGGCTTTTAATCAGAAAAAATCACCTATCCTGAGGGCCACCTTAGCAGAGAGACCAGTGGATTCCTGGAGAAGGAAGAGAGGTTACACCGGCAGGAAGACCCCTGAGTGGCCGGTGGCCCTGCCTGATGGTCTGACAGTCCAGCTCCAGCAGCAGTTCCCAAACTATGGTTTGCAGTACATGACATGGGTGTTTCAAAGGTGTTAGTAAGAAGAAGGAAGGGGAGGGAAACTGTAAATCGAGTAAGAATAAAAGCATCTGGATTAACCAGATTCTCAAGGCAGGATGGTCATGATTTTTCAATTCACTAATTTTCATTGTAAACCTTTTAAGACAGTGGTGTAGAAAATAATACTTTGCAAATTTATATTATAGAAAAGTTGTTTCATTAGTTTTTTGTCTTGGGCAATGAATCACTTCACAAAAGTAGTGTTCAAGGAGCCACATTGTGAGGGATGCTGTTTCATATTAAATAACTTACACGAGGACTGACCAAGTAGAAAAGTTGTTCCTCTTGGACCTTTTACTACGATCCAAAGGAATCACCTCTTGGATCAGCTGTGAGTTTAAACTCTTCTTTGCCTCCCTATGTGATCTTTGCTTTCTGTGTACAACAGCAAGGCCTTGTTTCGGCTGACCAATGAGGGGGCAGTAGGGATGCGATTTTGACATAACATTTGGGGGCCTTCACAGGGCACTGCTTGCTAGTTAACCTCTTGGGGTCAGGCAGGAGTTGCTGTCCCTAAGCGTTCATACAGCTGGGGAAGTGTCTGTTCCCAACACCATCCAAATAATAATAAAATCCGCTGCAGATTAGTTCTTTTAATTCAAGGTGCTATCAGACCGACATGCTGCACAATTCCTGTGCTGCCTCTAAATTAAGTGACTGGAGGCAATTTTCATTCTATTTTAAATTTTGTCTTTTCTACCAATAGCACAGGACATCCCTCCCTGCTCCATTACCATGGATGGTGTCAGTTTTTGACTTTGATTTCCAAGTCTGCTTTTTAAGGCATCCTGTTCACGCAAGTGGACTCCAGGCCCTCAGAACTAGGTCAGGCATTTGCTGGAGGTCATTACAAGGCTACAAAATAGAGCATGCTTAATTCTGTTATTTCTGAAGATTTTCTTCTTCTCTCTCATGTGCATAGAAGACAATCAGTACTTAATTAAATTTTGGAACTGTTCCTGAAAATTTCAGACTGTCAAAGATGCATGTGACCTCCTTTCACCCAAGCCACCCAAGAGAGGTTTAAACAAAAGCACGTAAAAAGGAGCAAAGCGGGCCTGTCAGCCCAATATCAACTGTTGCACTGCTATTTTAAACACCAATACTTAAGACGTCGCAGCAAGAAAACCCTTAGTACACAGAAGGCAGAGAAAGAAGTGACTTAGTCATGAGTTCAATGTTTTCATTTTAGATAGATGTTGAGTGACTTAACCGAGATGCATGATAATGCAGCGATCACCCAATAAACACTCAGGTTAGTAGCCAGTTGGCAGGAGCATTAACTACCATTAGGTAGTGAGCAGACTCTGTGGTGTCCAGATAGCACCCTTCAAGTATAAGGCACTCAGTTGCCCAACTGCTGGGTGGGTGGTGAGTGACAGTTGAGAATTCCTTCTCAGAGTCTTTAGGGAAAGACAATCACCTTCTCAAGATCAGGCCCCTTTCTAGGCTGTCAAAGAGGCATACAACCTCCTTCCCAACACAGGCTATAAAAAGCCTGCTCTTTGCACCAAACAGGATGCAATTCTGCAGGTCATCACAGCAAAAGGCCCAGGCCTTTGTTCTGACTGCACTGCAGTCCTGCTGCTGTTTTGGACAAACCCTGCCCACCGCAGCCTCACAAGTCCTGTCTCTGGGAGCATTCTCCAGTCAGCTGCCAAAGTTTCCTACTAATCTCAGATAACCTAACCTAGAGCCTGCTTCCAGAGTTCCAGGAATCCTATAACACATGGTTGGATGTGCATTAAATTTTTTTTTGTTAGTTTCTTGCTTATGGAATTTTAGAAGGAAGACAGAATATATTGTGGACAATTAGAAGATGTCAAGAAGCAATTCCTTAGAGCTGTCAGTTCAATGAAATTCTTTCTCTCCCTTTTGTGATGTTCTTCTTACATACAAAGATATAAAATTAATAAAAGGAATAGAAGATAATGTCTCATGATGGAAAGTTTCTTTTCAGCGGGTAGGAAGGCATTTATCAAAGCTAGATGCATCAACAATCAACCCTGATTGCAGCCACCTTCTTAATGAAGGGGAGGGATAATTTTTTCTGCACAGAATCTCTTATCAATCGATTTCATGTGATTTAGTGCAGGTTTTATTCAACAAGACTTATGAGCTGTTTCTGTGCCTGCGGAGACCCAATATTTTTATTGTGTGGTATGCTCCTGACTCTGCCCACTCCATCTCTGCATTAAAACATGTTCTCAGCAGACACTGACCAATGCTGCTTCATTTTATCCTGACATCATTACCCTGTCTCCACAGACTCACACTCGCTGTGTCATTAGGTTGTGAAAGGACGTGAATTTGTCACATTAAGCAATGGAAGAATTAGCACCACATGTAAAACATTATGAAAAGCTTCTGTCTGTGTCTGCAAAGCAAGACAAATGGAAGGGAAAAGAGTCAAAAGCTAAGAATTCCAGGGACCAGGCCCATGGCACTGGTTTGCATGGGATCATTGGTTAAACCAGCCCAGGGATGAGCTGATCCATTTTAGAGCAGAGATACACTTTACCTAAGAACAAACAACTAAACAGAGCGTACCCTTCTGGTGGAAAGAGTCACTGAAGAAACTCTAGCATACATCCCAAGGCTGCTGCTGGACACAGAATCAGATCACAGCCGTTACATGTTCAGAAGAAATGGTTCTCCCATGTTCTGAAAAACTGATGGATTGCCTTCCTCCACAGAGGAAATATATATTTCTACATAATATAGCTGCATCAAGGAGGCAATTAACGAATGAAGCCCTTCTTCCTTTGATGTTCTCTTAATTTCTTTTGAGAGATGGGGGTCTTTCTATGTGGTGCGGGCTGGAGTATTGTGAGTATTTGCAGCCACCTTCATAATGCACTACAGTTAAAACTCCTGACTCGAGTGATCCTCTTACCTCCATCTCTCAAATAGCTGGTACTATAGGCATGTGTCACTGTGCCTGGCTTTAAAATTGTTTCTATGTACACAATTTTGGATAAATGTGGGTGTAACACATAGATTTAGTTATGATTGTCAAGCAAAAGTTAAGTACCCAGAGTAATAATCTTGCCTGCACATACCAATCCCATTTCCCTCTCCAAAGGTAACCACAATTAGCGGTTTATTTCATATCCATCAAGGATTTTCTCTATGTGTTTATACATTATACATGGGTTTAATTTTTGTTTTGCTTTTATCATAAATAAGAATCATACTATATGGGTTATTCTGTATTTTCTTTTAACAAAACAATGCTTCAACGATCTTTACAAGTCTTGATATCTCACACTGGTAGATGTTTTGTGTGGTTTTACTTTTTATTTATAACTAGCAGTACTAAAATGAACATTCTTTCTCTTTGTTTCTTTATACACGCTAGTAAGCAATTTTTTTCCTAAGGCATACATTTAAAAGTGGAATTGCTAGAGTAAAAGGTTCACACATATTACATTGATATTACATTTTAATAGCCATCACCAAATGATCATGCCAAAAGTTTATGTCAATTTAATAGGGGCTAATTTTATTAAATCTCCCCCAGAATACTTAGATGATTACATTAGTTTGCCCTTTAATCTGCTAATACAGTAAATTTCTTGTATTTTCAAATATTGTGTAACCTTGAATTTTCAGAATAACCTTAGTGAGTGATGAAATATCATTCTTTTGAAGTACTTCTGAGTTTGAATAATTTTATTTTGCTTTATCATTTAGGTTTCTTACCTCTATGGTAGAAAGCAATATGATTTAGAGATTTATTCGGATTATGATTATAATTTGGTCAAATTATTTAGGTAGATTTCCATGATGTCTAATGCTCTGAAAAAGTTTATAAAACCTATGAAATTGTTCCTTAAAATTTTGGTAGCATACACTTTAAAAACTCCCTGAATCAATGTTTTTTATAGAACCAGAACTTTGACACATTTTCCATTTATTTTTGTCATTGTTGATCTGTTACAATTTTCTAAATTTTATTTGGAAAATTTTATTTGGTCAATTCTAGAAAAATTATCTATTCCATTTGAATTTCCAAATTTGTCAAAGCAATATTACACATATATTTTATGCAATTTTTTAAAATATTATCTTTTTTGTTTGATTGGGGTAAAAACACAATATGAGATTACTCTCTTAATAGATGTTTAAATGTGCAATAAGCACACTATTGCTAACTATAGATCCAAGTCTGTACAGCAGCTCTCTAAAACTTACTCATCTTGTTTGACTGAAATTTATGTCTATTGATTAGTAAATCTCCATTTTCTCCTTCCCCCCAGCCCTTGGAAACCACCATTCATTCTACTCCTTGATTCTGTAAATTTGATGTTTCAGGTTCCTTGTGTAAGTAGAATCCTGCATGACTGGTCTTTCTGTGACTGGCTTATTTCACTTAGCCTGACGTCCTCAGCGTTCAGCCATGTTTCCTCATCACATCTGTCAATTATTTATGAAGTATATGAGAAAATGTAATTATTTGGTTTTTAATTTCTAAATGAAGAGAATTTTTGAGCCATTTCTGAATTGGTTAAGTTCTAATTTTATTTTTCAGTGTTCAGAGAGTTTAGAGTAGTGATTTCTATGATTTAAAATGTATTGAAATTCTCCCGTAGATCACAATGTTATTAAATTTTAAAGATGTTTTATTGGTATCTAAAAAGAATGCACATCTTACGTTTATTGAATATCATTATACACATCTAGTACGTTCATACCTAATAGGGGTGTAATTATATGTCTATATGAAGATTTATAATCAAGCTTCTTAATTATGTCATTTAAATCTCTATAGCTTTACTTAATTTTTATTCATTCAATTTGTTTGATATTTGAAAGAGGGTATGTTAAAGTTTTCCTCTCTGATTAGATGAAAAAATTTCAACACTGTAAGTATAGAAATTCTAAAATCTTCTGGGAAGGCAAGCAGGAGACTAGAAGAAATCTATGTACCAAGAGTTGAGAAGCAAATTGTCATCAGACTTCTCATTGACAACACTGACAATAGAGGAAGATGGGACAATATCCTCAAGGTTTCCAAGGGTGTCGAGCCCAAGCCACATTCAGGTGGGATGGCAAAATAGACTGCAGGTAGCCTGGGATCTGTTTTGGAGGACTGACTCAGGTCTGCAGTCAATAAAGCAGAACAGTACATAGAGGAAAGAGGACATCAGAGGTATGAGAAATGACACTTCTTATAGTCTCACTGCATTTCTAAAAGTTTGTGCTTAACATACATTTAAAGATATATTTTTAGATGTACAAAATTCCATTTATCACTTTAGTGAATTATATGTCTTTAACATACAGTCAATAGTCTTCTTAGTTGCATCGAATTTATTTGTTTTAAATTTGATTTTGTCTTATATTGAGGTTGAGATATTTTCTTTTATAATTGGTGTGTGCCTAATAAGTATTTTTCATCCCTTTATACTTAGTCTTTTTGCATTATTTGGTTTTAGATATGTTTATTTTAAATAACACCTACCTGGGTTATTATCATTGCCATCATCCTAATTATCGTTATGATTATCAACATCCAACTCGGGAACATAGATGTAATTTTAAAAGGCAAATTCACCCATTTGTGGGTGATGCAGTTACTGACATTTTGAGATAAAGTCTTTCTAATATATTTATATTTCAATAAACTATGTAGTCTTCTCATTCCTATTTTGTTTATTGTTTTCCTTTCTTTGCCTTTTATTTAAAGGATAGATAACATTTTCTTGGTCTATTTTTAAAATTTACACTAAAGGTTTCAAAGTTATAAATACTAATTTCCAATGGTTGTGACGAACCATTTCAGCTACATTTTTAAACTTGTATTTATCTACACATATCGAGAGTAAATAATCACTATTAATATCTTCTGACCCACCAGGAAACATCTTATCAGGATTTTACTTTCTTCATATTATTTTTAAAAACCATTACCCTCCTGCTTTCCAGTTCATCACCTCAAGGTCCAAGGTGTTGTGTGAGCTTATCATTTGTCAGTAAATGAGTCAACAAGCACTTAGATGTAAATGTATATTGTGCTTGTTTCCTGTCTAAATATTACTTCTCATATCCCTAACGTCCTCTTCCTCTACATGTTGTTCTGTTTTCTTGACTACATACTTGTGTCATCTTCCAAATTAGGTCTGCAGGTTACCTGAAAAACCTATATTTTGCCACCCCACTTGAATGTGGCTTTGACTTGAGACCTTTACCAGGAGTGTCCAACCACCAACCCTCAGGCCACATGCTGATTTTATGAAGACTTTTTTGCTTAAATGTAGTGTTGGATTTCATGAAAAGGAAGCATGGACTCTTTCTGCTAGTCAGCTTTCTTTTGTTAGTGTTTATGTATTTAATGAATGCCCCAAGACAATCCTTATTCTTTCAGTGTGCACAGAGGGGGAAAAAAGGTTGGACCCCCCTCGAAGCTATCGTCCCATTGTTCTCTATCATCAGAGCAGTCTGATGACAATCTGCTTCTCATCTCTTTATACATAGGTTTATTCTAGTTTCCTGCTTGCCTTCCCAGAAGAGCTTCAAATTTCTACATCTATACTTCTGGAATGTTAAAAATGTATCCCTAGGCTTTGTCTAGATGTGAGTCTTAAGTCATTAATTCTGCTTGGCACTTGGTGAAGCCCCTCAAAATGAAAACATTCTTCTTCAACTCAGAAAAATTTGTTTGTTTGTTTGTTTTAATTTTCCCCTGATTTCTCTTTCCTATAACTGCTATGATTATATGTTGAACTTCTTGAATTTATTCTCCATTACTTTTACTTCCCTCTCATTTTTCACTCTTTATCTTTTTACTTCTTGTCCTACAAGACATATGCAGATGTATCTTCCCTAATTCAATTGTTTCCGGTCCTTTTGGCCTCTCTGTTTTGTCCTTTATAATTTAAGAAGTTATATTCTTAATTTCTAGGAACCCTTTCATATTATTTGATTGTTGATTTTTCATAACAGCCTATTTTTATATAGTGGATGCAATCTCCTCTCAAATCATTCTGAAGGTATTAGTGAGTATATTTAACACTGTCTTTTCTTTCATCAATTATCTGGAATCAATTGTTCTTTTTTTCCCCCCTATAGTTATTCACTTAATTTTGTAAATATACATCAAGGGATTATTGATTTGGGGGGATTTTATTGATTCATTGATTCATAGAAGCAGGTTATTTCGCTTATATGGAAGAACTGGCTATGGGTTCTAAGTATGTGAGCACAGTTTTGGAGGAAATACACCTCTTATTTTGATACAAGGACATAACAGACTGACAATATTCAGACAAGTCTGCCAAGACAATGTTTTTCAAAAGGAAGTCTATGGAGCACCCACTTGAAAATCAGCCTTAGTGATGGTAACAATGCACATTCCTGAATTCTACTCCAGACTTTCTCCATCAGAATCTCTCAGCATAGGGTCTTGCCATCTGTATTATTTACCAATGTAGTACCCTGTTTCCCCCAAAATAAGACATCCTCTGAAAATAAGACCTACTTACAGGAAAGATAAGACGTCCCCTGAAAATAAGAGCTAGCACATCTTTGGGAGCACACCTTAAAATAAGACACTGTCTTATTTTCGGGGAAACAGGGTAGCTTTCCTTGATCTACAATAAAGTCTGAAATGTGCATAATTAACAGCTGAATAATGGATAGTCATGGGAGTTTATATGATCCTAAATAAATGCACAGACACCAAACCCAAGAGAAATACTAGGTAATCATTGGTATAATCCAAAATATTAATACACACACATACATATGTACACATACATCTACATACACTCTATATACACACAAACTTAGATGATGATTCAAAAAAATTTTTTAAATGTTGAAAATTATTGCAGAGAACATATGCATGGGTAATAAATTTAATCCGTACAACTACCCTGAGGTATTTTTAACCTTCATTTTATAAATGGGAAAGCTGAGTTGCAAAGAATTATACTTGCTTAAGTTTACATGGCCAGTAAGTATAGATGTGGGTATCACCTCTAGTGTGGTAGGCTGAATAATGCCACCCCCAAAGATATCCATCCACATCCTAATCCCTGGAAACTTTGAATTTTATCTTACATGGCAAAATGGTCTTTGCAGCTATGCTTAAGGATCTGGAGGTGTAGCCAGTATCCTAAAGGATTCTAACTTGTAATCACAAGTGTTCTTAGAAGAGAGAGGCAGAAAGAAAATTTACTATTAAGGAGAAGGCAGCAATGTGGTGACTAAAGCAAGATGCTACACTCTGGCTTTGAAGATAAAGGAAGAGACCACAAGCCAAACTGGAAGAAATGCATCTTTAGACACCTGTGGGAGGCAGATAGGCTGATCTCTCTGTGGGGCACCTTGCCTCAATCCAGGGCAAAGTGGGCACAGTGGCTGTCCCTGGGGGCCATCAAGACCACGAAAGGAAGATGAAAGGAGTCCAGAGGCACCCCAGATAGGGTAAAGTCTTAAGATCATCCTTGGTGGAGAATTAATAGGAGAATTAGAAGTAGAATTAAACTTCTAATGGGCAGTTAGATTAGGGAGGGTGGCTTGCTTGCCCTGCAGGGATGAAACTTCTTTTCCCCTCCACTTTCTAAATGTGTTATTGGTGGTTGTTGACAACTCACTATCCTATGTTCCCAATTACCCAACCAAGTTTTCTTTTTACCCAATCTTCCCAAGAGCTTGAGATTCTTTTAATCCTGTTTTGAATTTTGACACCTTTGCATTTTTACCTGAATGGTTTGTTTTAGAGATCAATAAAAAGCTTCCGAAAAGTCAGAGAGCTACTGCATTGTCTCAATCTGCCATGTGGTGTGTGAGCCAATGTACGTCTCTCCAGGCTACTCAGACTTTATACATTAAGTTGGTATAAAGTCTCATTATTTCCCCAGCATCTTCTCCCCTGTTGACTCCCGACCTAGATCAGGGTCCACAGCAAACCCCAACAGAAAAGGCAAGGAAACAGAGTATTCCCTAGAGCCTGCAGAATCAGCATGGCCCTGCCTATGCCTTAATTTTGGACCAGTGAAATAGATTTTGGATTTCTAAACCTCCAGAAATGTAAGAAAATAAATATGTATTGTTTTGAACCATGAAGTTAGTGGTAATTCATAATAAAAATAATAATAATAAAATAAAATAAAAACACTAAGACTGTTAACAAATATTCCAGTTCTCTTCTAAAGCCCACAATAAGGATATGTTTCTCTACCTCAATTTGAGGTTAGTAATGACCAAGTGACTTGCTCTGGCTAATAAAAGCCCAAGAAAAAGGGGAAAGGGGAGAGGGAGGGGAAAAAGGGAAGGGGGAGGATGAGTGGTGGGAGGGTAATTGGTGGGACCACACCTATCGTGCATCTTACAAGGGTACATGTGAAATTTACTAAGTGTAGAATATAAATGTCTTAACACAATAACTAAGAAAATGCCGTGAAGACTATGTTAACCAGTTTGACGAAAATATTTTAAATTGTATATAAAACCAGCACATTGTACCCCATGATTACATTAATGTACACAGCTATGATTTAATTAAAAAAAAAAAAAAGAGCAGAAGTGAAGTGTTAGTTCTGAGTGGAACTTTTGAGAGTCAGTGCACAATTCACATACTCCCTTCTTCCCACTGTGATGATCACAGAGCATGTGTCAAGAGGGTGCTTCCATCAGCGTTGGCCCCTAAGTGACAATGATGAACAAACACCCCTGGCAATCTATAGTGAACATATAGCAGAAGGAAAAGTCACAGAGATTTTGGAATCACTTTTTTTTTTTTTTTACTGAAGCATAACCTAGCTGATCCTGACAAATACATATTACAAAATCTACCCTCAATCCACAAAACCAAAACATTGCTTCTGTGTGTGTCATACCATTATCCCCAGTCTCCCAACATGTTCTGAACATTTTAATGTCACTTTGATCTGAATCCCATAGAATTCTGAACAGAATATGGTACATACTATAAAATGTCTAACTAAACAGTTGAGGTGGGTTTTCTTAGGAAAATTAAAACTGAATCCCATCTTCATTTTTTTTTTTTTTTTAAGAAAGAGTCTCAATTTCTTGCCCCTGGTAAAGTACTGTGGCATCAGAGCTCACAGCAACCCCAAACTCTTGGGCTTAAACAATCCTCTTGTCTCAGCCTCCCAAGTAGCTGTGACTACAGCTGCCTATCACAATGCCCTGATATTTTCTACAGACAGGGTCTTGCTCTTGCTCAGGCTTGTCTCAAACTCATGAGCTCAGGGAATCCGCCTGCATTGGCTTCCCCCGTCCCCATCTTCCTTCTTACACTTTCACGTCCTACCATTCTCTCTTGCTTTGAGAATGGTTTTGTTTGCCATCATCATAGGAAGAATTCTCTGTCCCTGTGCAATGGGCATCATTGTTCTTGTGCCGACATCAAAGGATAAGGAAGTCAAAAGTGTCTAGACCTTAGTATCAAGGTCACATTCACTATCCAACCACAGACTGGTTTGTATGGGCTACCACTTTATCTTCACCAAGACAGCTCTTGAAACTGAGAGAGTCAACATTACTACCTGCTAACTTCCCTTACCCAGATTATATCTGCTTTTCTCTTGGAATGTCTCAAAGGCTATCCTGGCATGCCCATCTATTACCCCAACCCTTGCCTCCAGCTCTAAGCATAGCAGGACATCTACAGTGATTTGATTTTTATTAGAAAGATTAAGGGAGTAATACTCTAAAATGAGACACCTATAGCTAACCTATATAAATATTGCAACCCAGACCCACAGTAAAAGGTATAATCTCTAAATGAACCTGCTTTTACACAGAGCTATGGTACTTTTGTGTGGGGCTGTACCATGCCATGTGATATGAAGATTTGTCTGTCCTGTCGCTATGATCTCATAGGGCCCTAGGACGCAATGGAAAATGTCAAAAACAAGAAGCAACATGTTAGCAAAACGCGGCTTCAAATTAAAGCCCTGACTTTATTGGTGAAGAGATTTGCTAAAAGCTGTTATTTGAAATATCTGCAGATAGTTTGGATCTGTGAATAATTGCTATCTGCACATCTGAAATTCCTTACAGTTTTCTGTTAGACATATCTACACAAAGCTATAAATAGTGAAGCAATGTCGCTCACTGTATAATACAGTCTCTCTGCTTTTACAACTCATCATGAACTTCTATGTAATTTATTTTTTATTGAAGAATTCCAATTAATGGCTTCCTGGTGATTTTAAAGCCTCAAATTATCAGTCTCTGAAAACAAAGCAGAGAACATAATTATCATAAACTGAGAATTTTTCATTTTGAAGCTTATCTGTTTGTGCTAAGTATCTTGTCTGTAAGTAATTAGTGCCTTTATTTTTTTTCAGTAAAAATAATGACCATTCTATGCTACACATCCAAATTTTGTTAACTGCTAGATGCACTCTATGTATTATATTTGAAAATAGACCACCTTGGACTAGTTTTAAAGTATTTCATCAAATGATAATAGCAACAACAAAATACATCTGTTTGTCAGAATAAATTATGGGGCATGTATTTAAAAAAACCTATTATATCTTTTTGCTTTCTTTCTAAGAATAAAAGCCTCAGAAAAATATGTACTTGCCATTTATTACCAGGGCTGCATAACAAAAAAAGACCCATTTTATCTTCCATTTTTAATTCCTAACTGCTAATCAAATTGATCAGCCAATAGCTTGGTTGTAGAAGGTCTTTCATAGGCCCATTTTAAAATGTTTTACTGAAAATAAAATAAAATTCAATGAAATTAAACCAATTTGAATTACAATATGAAACAAACATGCCTTTAGGTGTGCAGAAAACTCAGGTTTCTCCAACAAAAAATATATTCTCTGTATATATGTGTGTGTGTGTGTGTCTGTGTCTGTGTCTATATGTATATATTAGGATGGAGCAGAAATGGCCTTGAGGAACTAAAAGAAACTTGGTCTTTCAGGTCAAATACTATCCAACAGCATGAGGAAGGTGACTTCATTTAATGCTAGGATCAATTTTCCTCGTCTTAAAAAAATCATTTTTTTCAAGTAACAAAACTGACACATGCTCCTTAAAAACTTTGAAAAATATAGAAATATATGATATAAAGTGTCCATTTACACATTTTAAATATTTGGACATGTCTTTTTAGTGAAAAAAGAAATAAATACACACATATGTGAGTGTGTATATATATGTGTGTGTGTGTGTGAGTGTGTGAGCGCCAGTATGTGTGTGTTTGTATATAAGGGAGAGAAAAAGAGACAGATTTTATAAAAGGATGAAATATACTTAGATCTTGCTTATTATACCTATTGCTATGAGTTTGCCCCCAAATATAAAAGATTCCTTCAAAAACAGATTTTAAATAGCTCCACAGTCATAACACAGTTGCATACACTATAATTTAACTTTTTCCTTATGTTGGACACTTATGTCATTTCTGAATTTTTTTCTTTTATAAATAATAGTAAAACAAATATCTCTAAGTTCATTTCTGATTATTTTCTCAGAGTAAAATCTTGAAAGATTACTCTCAAGTGGCAAGTGTAAAACTTTTTAAGCTTTATATTCAGTACATGTTACAAAGCTGCTATTTGGAAAGATGTTCCTGTTCACACCCCCATCCTGGGGTCAGGAAGCCCTTTTCACACCCCCATGACCACGGTGAGGAATATAATACCATGGCTTAAGTCTATGCTAACTTGATAAGAAAATATGGGTTTTTGTCACTTATATTTGCATATTTTTGATAGGTTGTATAGTTAAATACATTTGATATACATATATATTGAATATATATTTGCTTGTTTATGTATATTTCCTTTGCTTATATTTTAAAAGCAATTAGGATTTTTTTCTCATCTATCCATAGGAGATTATCATATAATAAATATGCCTTTTGTCTTGCATGATTTTTGTAAAGATTTTACCTCAAAATGTCATTTGCCTTTCAATTTTTTTATATTGTTGACATAAATATTTGAATTCTCATATAGTCCAAGTTTTGTTTTTTTTATTTCTATGCTCGTTTTCATACTGACAAAATCCTTTACTATTAAAGATATGATACATAACTGCTTATATGTTCTTTAATGGCTTTATACTTTTAAATATTTCTGTTTAAAATATTAATAATTTTATTTTAGTGTAAAGGAAGAGGTCATAGTATAAATTTATATTTCCAAATTATAGAGCAGTTTTCCAAATACCATTTATTAATCAGTGATTTCCTTTTGAGGAGATATGTGATATTATATGTGTCATATTCTAAATTCCCATAGATATGAGTCTAGTTCCCAGACATCTACTTAACACCATGTGCCGTGGACCGCCCGGTCGGTGGCCTTCAGTCCGAGGGAATGCAGGGAGAAGGAACGAGGAAGATCGAGAGATCTGCGAAGAAATGACAGTCTGACACACCACGGGTGAAGTATGCAGCTGTGAATTTTACTAGGTGCACATGTTGGTATTTATACATTTTTTACACAATTACATAATGTAGTTTTCATTCTGCTGGTTATCTTTATTGCTTACAAATGTAGTTTATTATGCATTGTCAGGTTTCTCCACATTCCGTCCCCCCCCCGGAGGGTAGCGGTTTATCAGTTAACTTTACTTGCTTCCTCTTATCTTTGTGTTGTAACCGCTTGCAGAATGACAATCACATGAACAGATGCCACAATCTTTAAACTTTGGCAAATACCTAAGACACGTAGTGCAACATTTCTGATGCTTGTACGTGTTGGGGGCGCTGGGGGCTAAGCTCCGCAGAGCACAATCCACCTTCCCGTCGTTCTATAACGCGGACAGCGCCGCCTCACAACGGCTATATGCCGTGGGCGCGGCAACCATGCTCTTCTGCAGCACGTTTTCTTTTTTTGTTTAGTTTACTACTAGATGTTGTAGCTTGATAATGTCCATTTATTTACTCTTTCCTCACACAATATATTGTATATTTTGACCACAATTGGGTTTTCTATACCCCTAAAGAAATTTTATAGGCATTTTGATATATTAAATAAGATAATCTCCTTTTAGAAAGGGCATCAACTTTATAAAAATAATTTAGGAATAATGTCATTTTTATAATAATCAGCCTACCTATCCATGAACAAGTTAGAGCTTTACATTAATTATTTAATGCCTCTTAGTAAATTTTTATGATTTCATTTATGTAGTTTCTGCCTTCATCTTATTCTCCTTTGAGTTTCCAGTGTCCAGCAAATTCTCAGCCTATAAAACTCACACAATAGGCAGCACCCATAGCTCAGTGGTTAGGGTGCCAGTCACATACACCAAGGTTGGCAACTTCGAACCCAGCCGGGGCCAGCTAAATAACAATGACAACTGCAACCAAAAAGTAGCTGGGCGTTGTGGCAGGCTCCTGTAGTCCCAGCTGCTTGAGTCCCAGCTGTTTGGGAGGCTGAAGCAAGAGAATAGCTCAAATCCAAGAGTTTGAGGTTGCTGTGAGCTGTGACGCCACAGCACTCTACCCAGGGCAACAGCTTGAGACTCTGCCTCAAAAATACCCTAAAAAACAAACATACAAAACTCAGACAATAGTCTTTTGTTGACTAAAGTGACGGATCTGTAGGTTCCAGCTCTTACCCTACCTTGTGTTAGCTCTGTGATCACAAATGAGCTTCACATCTCATACCCTCAGTTTCCTCACCCGTAAAATAATGCAAATACTCTATCGACCCAATAGAAGTTTGAGAATTACCTGAGATTAATTTATAAACTTAACACATAAATTTATATATATTAAGGCCCGATAACTACTGATGAATGCCATCATTGTCTCGGAGATGTGTCCAAGGAAAGATCAATTCACTGTGTAATCAGAGATGGAAGCAAAGGAAAAAAGAAGAACTGATTATAACTCCAAAGTTTCAAAGATGCATAAAATAGAAAATTTTAAAATAATAACAATCGATTGCAACTGTGAAGTACCCAGTAGTTTTTGGAGTGTACAAGAACCAGAACCTGACTTAGAAGCAAGTCCTGTATACTTAGGGGATGATGGTAGCGCCTGGAAAGAGTTTGATATGACCTGATGGAGCCCAAGATGGTCCCCAAGCCAGAGAAGAAGCTTTCTCCTACAAGCATCAACAGTGACAACCCTAAAGCACATGGAAGGAACACACAGAAGTATGTCTGGAAGAAGGGAATACACTAAGCTCATCTTTGGCTCATACAGAGATTATCTTTACTCCACAAATAAAGTGAGGAATTAGAGAAATTATCCAAATAATTCAAATTCTTTTTCAAAAACAGCCCACTACTTGGCCTGCAAGGATTCGAATATAGTACTTAGATATTTGAGCCCTGGCGGCCAAGTTGTGTAATAGTTTCCATTCTCTACTTCAACGTTCACATAGACCCAGCCAAAGTGCCTTAAAAAAGCTAAGGACTAACTTTAGCCACTGGCCCTGCTTTCAATAAAGCCTTATTTTAATAGAAACATTGTGTCTCTCTTCCAAGTCCCACCTTTTTTAGGCAGCCTGCCAGCTGAAGGCAAAAAGAAATTCTAGCACATTGTCCCCAAATTCCAGGCAGATCACAAAAATAAACTGTCCCAGAATGTACTCCTTTTATGAAAAATTGCTTATTCAAGGCTTGCTTTTCTTGTTTGCCTTCCTTCTTCCCTTTCCAAATACTTTTTCTTCTAACATCATGCTGTAAAGTTGCCATCTGTCTCCAACATATACATACACAAAAGGGAAATCCACTTACAACGAAACAGGAAAGAAGAAAAATAAGTTGGTTACAAGTGGATTCTCTCAAGTATAGGACTCTTTGGACACAGTGGTCAAATTCTGAATTAACCTCCCAGACAGCCATGCCCTAGTTTGGCCAAAGAGACAGAAGTAAAAATAAATAAATAACTTCTTTTAAAATTTTACCTTTTCACACTATTCCCAAGGCAACACTTGATTTTTATAATCCTGTGATACTGGGATGGTCAGGAATTAAATTTTACATAGTATATGTAAGAAAACTGAAACCCAGAAAAACAGATCGCTGCTAAAGACCACGCATTAACTGAGAATTTCAAAGCATGCAACTGAGTCACAATCAACCCGGAACACTTGTTAAAAATGCATCTCTTTAGAGCATAAATTGGATTTTATCATTCCCTGGTAATAGCCGCTCAATAGTTGCTCATCAGAATCCAAAGGCAATCCACGCTCAGGTTGGACAAATCCTCTCCACAGAGTGCAGGACACATGCATGACCTGAGACCACGTGGCTGTCGTTCTTCCCTCATCACGATCTCCACCCACTCCACTCCCTTTGGTGGCCCAGAGTCATAGGAGGGTATTCGCAGGTTTCTCCTCCCCACTTACATCTCCAAATAGCCTTCCCTGTCTATACGAGAGAGTACAGTTCCACACAACCATGTATTAATTTATTTAGACCTAATTTTCTATGTTTTATCAGACTCTCAATACAACTGATTTATTTATGATATGTTTATTGGCTATTTCGCCTGTACCCTCAAACACGTAAACACACACACACACGTTTGACTCACAGCTTCATGAAGGCAATCTTACACAACACAGATGCTCCTAGCGCTGAGAACAGTGTGAATCATGAAGCAACACTCGGTACCAACTGTCCAAGAAATGCTGCTGATCAAACACATCTCACATCTATGGAGCTCCTAGCTAGACGACCTGGGATCTGCATTTTACTAGTCCCCTAGACCTACAGTGTACCCCACCCCACCCCCTGCAGCAGGAAGTGAGAGGTGTGCAAGCCAGAAGCTTCATCTGCATTTACACCTTATTTGCAGCTGCTCCCATCACACCCATCACCGCCTGCCCTCCACCTCCTGTCAGATCCTTCCCCCTACCTTCCCCCACCTCCCATCCAGTGGGAAAAATTTTTTCTATGAAACTAGTCCCTGCTAGTACCAAAAAGGTTGGGGACCGCTGCTAGTGACTTCAAAACTCCAGATAACGAATGGTTCAGCCAGCCCCGGAATAGACACCCCTAACTCCTCAGGCCACATTCTATGCTGCACCAAGATACAGGCTTTTAATGGTCTATTTCAAATGACTGTTCTAGTAGGAAAGTTGTTGGCAGATTCACACCGGGCTTGAACTATAGGGGCAGACTGCATGGTACTCCCAACTGCTTTTCCAGAATTTAGTATTTCAGTCTGTTGTGTGGTTCTGGGCTCCAAAGGGAGGCTCAGAAGTATTTGTGCAGATGGAGAGAGAGAACATTCAACAAGGAGCTGGGTTCTATTCATAGTGGACTCACTGGTTGTGGAATATGGGGCAATTTAATTAACTTTTCTGGGTCTCATTTTCTTCCTCTGCAAAGTGAGGGTATAAAGTTAGACTATCTCTGCAGTCCCTTTGCCCTAAAAGTTTTGGATGCCAAAGTCATTTAAATTACTCAAAAGAGCCCTTGCATTTATCTTCAGTATTGTGAAAGGAGCTCTGAACAGCCCAGCACTGGTGCCACTGGGCCTGGCCCAACCACAGCCATCCAACAATTGTGGAAGGCTTAGTGTCTGGCCTTGAAACCGGGAGTCAAGGACATAGCCCATTCACATTGAAATGCAAAATACATTTGTGCCGGGTCCATCTGATTCCACTCACAAGTCAGAAAGGGAGGTTTTGATAGAGCACCTGGCAGGATACTCAATTGTTCTGTTTGTTGGAAAATTCTAACATCTGTTAATGACACAAATGAAATGTTCTGCTGCTCTTCCTTCATCTGACGTACACATACACACACACACAACAGTCTGCAGAAACCTACCACAAGTAATCCCCAGTTGTTCCTCTGAGGAACTCTAATGCCAGAAAGTCAAGCTTCATGTTTTAACTTCAAAACAAGGGTGAAATAAAATCATCCTGATGTTTCTAAAGAAGAAAAGAATTATCTTTATTTGCCAAAATAGGCAGCAGGCAGTCTCTTATATTCACTGCCAGGCAGCTCCTATTCTTTAAAATAGGAGCCAGTTGGTGTCCAGCGGGGGTGGCAGGGTGCTAGCAGCAGGTAGGAGGGAAAACTGGTGAATGAGTGAAGGTGTGACTGGGTGGTCACATTCAGAAGGCAGACAGGAGAGATAATGTGGGTTACATAGGCAAAGAGGAAGGGCGTGAAAAAAATAGAAGAATAAAATTTACCACTATGGTAAAGTTTTTCTTAACTAAACTTTTAAAAATTTGCTTTTCAATGCTGGTTGAGATTCTTTTTTGGTCTTCAGTGGTTACAACTTACTCTATCCATAGTACATAAGATCCCTTCAATTTAGAAGAAAAACATATCACTTGATGAATTACAAATACGCTCCCTTTTCAGTGTCACTCTATATTTAAATGAGCTTAGATGATTTATATGTATGAATGCAAACATCAGATGCATGAGGTGTGCATGTAAGCAGACTACCTGATTTCTTGAGCCTCATGCACAAATCAGTCTCCTTACTTTATGTCTCACTTTTTATGCAAAAGATAACTGATGGTGCCATATTTCTATGCTAAAAAAAATGAATTAGCCAGCACTTTATATGGGCATTTCTGTCTATCCTTTGATGCCCAATGATCTTTTGTGAGAAAAAAAGAGAACTTGTCATAGACTTGATAAGAACTTACTACCTAATGAAGGCCAAGCTAGGCATATTTGTTTAATAAATAAACAATGAGGTTGGTTGGAAAACAGACCTGGATTTCAACTTTTACCAATCTACAAATGTGCTCTCCTTTATCAAATATTACCTAGTTGCTGAAAGTTACAGGGTTCCATTAAGAGTTTGCATACTTAACCAATTTCAAAACACATTTCAGATGTGATCCAAAGAGTCTACTATATACCATTTAAAAGGCTAACAGAATTATGCAACAGTATGCAATGCTACCCAAGGGTAAATGATTATTAAATATTAGAAAGGGAATTATATTCAATGGATAGCAGAATTTATATAACCTGTATCAGCTAAACTAAGGAAATCCATTGTTCAATTATAAAAAGTATATTTTCCCATCAGTCCTATTGGGTTAACTACTAATATTTAAGTGTAAGAATTAAAAATTGTACAAATATCTCTTACTTTCTTTTCAGAGTATTCTTATCCAAGGCTAAGAAAGGACTTACTCCCACCAAGCTCCTTTCTGCAAAAGCTACTCTTTATCAATGATGTGCTGATGGACCTCACTAATTCATTGGTTTCTCTTAGAAAACAGGGTCATCTAAAGAGCTAGAGGACTCTAAGTTATTTCTTTGTTTTTATTTTAGGTTAATGTGAGGGTACAAACAACCAGTATTAACCAATATTAACAATATTTGACAACCAATATTAACAATATTTGAATTTGTTAGGTAGAGTCCCTCTTGTAGTTATATCCTGTACCCGAAATGTGTGCCACACACCTTTACCTGTGTCCATTAAGTGGGAATACCCCAAACCCTCTTCACTCCTCCTTCACTCCCCCTTCACTCCTCCTCCCCTTAACTTGCATTGAAATTAGTTTTTCTCCTATATGGGTGTGAATTAGATCATCTACTGGCTTCATATGAGTATTGAGTACATTGGATATTTGCTTTTCCATTACTGTGATACTTTACTGAGAAGAAGGTGTTTCAACTCCATCTAGGTTAATTCAAAAGATGTAAAGTCTCCATCTTTTTTATGGCTTAATAGTATTCTATGCTATACATATATCACAGCTTATTAATCCATTCATGGGTTGGTGGGCATTTAGGTTGTTTCCATATCTTAGCAATTGTAAATTGAGCTATGATAAACAATGTAGTGCAAATGTCTTTATATTAAAAGGATTTTTTTTTCTTCTGAGTAAATGCCTAGTACTGGGATTACAGGGTCAAATGGGAGGGTTTTAATTTCTAATAGGTTCTTTTTGTGATTTACTAATGCTGGTGGAGGGGGGAAGCATAAGAATATGCAGGGAGGAGAGGTAGGAAACAGATCCAGAATTTTCTAGGAAGCCAATAAACAAGGCTCTAAGAAAAGTCACTGAAAATGTCAACCCAGTAGACAGAGAAAGGTTCAGGGAGCAGCAAAGGCATGGCATATACTTTTTCATTTATTCAATCTGACCCTGGGCCCACTGCCATAATCTTTTTTAAGGTTAGTGGTGGGAAGGCTGCCTCCTGAATGTTTGCAGAGGTCTCCTACAGCCTCTGCTGAGGAGCCTTAAACCTCAGGTGCCAGAGGAAATGGACAGCACAAAACACAGACAGAAAGTTAACCACAGAAGACCCTGGACCTAAGTCAGTTTCACTAGCCTTTCTGAAATCACTTAAAGATGGGGAATTTGGGGGGCCGTGGAGGGAGTGAATGATATGTGCACATGTGTGTGTGTGTGTGTTCCCCAACTTGGACCCTGGCCCAAATATTTTAATAGGTACAGCACGGAAAGAAGGAAAAATAGGGAAGAAAATTTACAAAAAAAAAAAACAATTTAGCTAAGCAATTTAAAAATTCTTTGCAAAACATAATAAAAAGAAAGACTTTAACAAAATTGCAGCTATAGCAGGTCTGTGAGGGTAACTTAGTAAAATACTCTGTGGATGGCTGCAAACCTCTAATGGAAAGTTGTATAAGTGGCTGAGGCCAAAGTAGGCATTAATTACAATGAAAAATCAGTTTAGAGTAGGCCACAACTAAATTGGAAGCTGGTCCTCTAGGTAAAACAAAGAAAGTGAACAGCAGCCTCAGATTTGATTACATGGCAATACAAGAAAAATGTGCTGTATGTTGTCTATTATTAAAGCTGCTTTGGGCCTTGTGTTGGGTGCCTCCGGGATTCTAATAAAAAATTAGTAATAGGTCTGCTGCCCTGGCTCACTGTGGCTTTTTGGAGTATTTGTGGGTTCAGGGTTGGTCCTACAGTGCAAATTAAGTCATTTCAGACACGCAGCCTTGGAAAGTGTTATGCGATAGCAGAGTTCAAATGCTGCACTTTGGCTCTGAAAGGACACAGCCCCCCGCTGGAGGCTGACTCAGAGTTTCAAAGAAATAATAAAATTTCATCAAGAGGAGAAGGAGGGGAAACAAGAAGGAAAAAGAAAAAAAATAAGAAGCAACTGGTAGTTTCTATGTGTCTGTGATTACTCTTGCCAAATACAGGCCCTGGTGTATAAACTACCTAAGTACCTAAAATATTGCCAACAAGTGAGTTAATGGCAGAGAAGGCAACAGTTAACCTGACTTTTCTTTTTCTTTTTTTTTTGGGCTTTACAAATGTTAACTCTATAACTCTTTTTATATTGATGTAGTGATATTAATAATATTGTCTTTATTACTAATATCACCTCTGGGTCCATGGCACAACCATATATATCTAAGCCATGAAACATTAACAAAAGTTCACCCTGATTAAGAAATCAAGCCTATAAATCTATATTCATTTAATGATGAAAATGTCTGGGGCAAATTATATTCTGCAAAAGAGTGATGTGAAGAGGATAGTTCCCAGCTTTTTCTAGGTTTGCTGTAGACCTGTTGGTTGGCATGTGCTATCAGAGAGAGTCTTCGCTCTGATCCAAGGAAACACAAATGCGTGGTGCAATTTGAATCCTGATAAGGGCCGTACAGATTCAATGACCTGTGGGTGCTCCAGTAGGAGGTACATTTTCACCCTGGACCTTTGCTCAAAGGCTGCATAGGTTTAACAGGGAGACAGAGGAAGGGTTGGTGTGTAATGTATACAAGAAGTGTACGTCTCCATGAGCACATCTGTGTGGTAGGAGAGGGGCTATTAGGCAGAAGAAAAACAAATTTTTATTAAGTCATTCAAAAATTCTTTGTCAACTTTTTTTAAAGCTTAATAAATAAGGGAAATTTCAATTTATGTCCATGAGGAATTTCCTAGGTTCAAGACCAAATAACACTCTTTTTTAGTGCTTGCCTAATCTGCTGACAGAAGATGTGGCTGCACAACTCAGCTGCTTTCAAGAGACCCTGAGAAATCTCTAGAGACCCCAAACACCTTCTTCTACCTAACGATTAATACGCGAAATTATATGAGTTCAAAAGCTACTCCTTTGGTTTAAAGCATTGACTACTATTAAAATGCAAATTCTCCTATAAAATCTTCTTAACATTGGAATAAATAAAGAAGCAGAAAGCCTAGGGAACAAATGGGGAGGACAACTAATAGGGAGTTGTTTGAAGCAGACTGGGAACAACTTAATCCCAGCTATGACTTCATCTCTCAGAGCCTCAAACATTCTCTGCGGAATCATGGAAGAGCCACCTTCTCTTGAGAACAGAAGCAGGAGAATGGAGAAATTTCATGTAGGTAGTCACCATGATTTCAGATCACAGGGGTCACACAGACTTACAAAGCAACCGTGCCTCTCCATTCAGTCCCACAACGAATATCTGTTGTGCATTTACAAGGTGCCAAATAGCATTCAGCTGCGGTGAAACCAGAAGTGAAAAAGGCTGTTCCCTTTGTCACCATCCCCAGGTTCCCCATGGAAGCCAAAGTCTCATCAAACTTTGCACATCCCAAGCTGTTGAAAAGATGGAGCCAAAAATCAAAAAGAGGACAGAGAGGATGAAAATATCAGCAACATAAAGAAGACAGTGAGAGCTGCAGTTTAGCTCAAACGCACAAAGACCTGATTATACTGACATTTGTTCAAAGTTATCAACTGCAGGACACTAACTCGTAGCTTCAGTTCTTCCAGCACCTGGGTTGGGTGGCGTGATCATATCACGTTTCTTTCCTGATTATATTCTTTAAACACCTGGTAGCAATGACTAATGTTTTGTGCTCCAGCAATGACACCAGTTTCAAAACATACTGTGCACTATCACCTTGTACTGATAATGCATTACATCATCTTAAACATTTTCAAAGTAGGGTACCTAGTTTCTCAGAAGTTACATAATGATCTCGATAAGGATATTTCAAATGTATCTCTTGTTCAATAAATAGCAGGCTACTGAGTGTATATATATATATATATATATATATGTATGTATGTATCTCTATCCAGGAATCTCAGAATAAAAACCTCAGAATGGAAAAATCACATATTGAGATTTGAAGCAATGATAGACTACTTCTGTTTATATATATATATATATATTTTTATAGGCTATTTTTAAAACTCACCCTTTCAAAGTGGAGATTTTCTTATAATTCTTTATCAACAGATGACCTTACAGAGTAAAACTTTCCGATCTGTTTATTTTTTCCTAGTGCTTATTACTCCTTTCTTGACCTATGTCACCCGCACAAAACCTTCATCCAGGGGCTCAAACTAAAATCTACAGGGGCCCAGTGTTTAAATAATAAGTATACAGGGCGGCGCCTGTGGCTCAGTGAGTAGGGCGCCGGCCCCATATGCCGAGGGTGGTGGTTTCGAACCTGACCCCCGCCAAACTGCAACCAAAAAACAGCCGGGCGTTGTGGCGGGCGCCTATAGTCCCAGCTACTCGGGAGGCTGAGGCAAGAGAATCGCCTAAGCCCAGGAGTTGGAGGTTGCTGGGAGCTGTGACGCCATGGCACTCTACCAAGGGCCATAAAGTGAAACTCTGTCTCTAAATAAATAAATAAATAAGTAAAGACATATCCATATCATTCAATCATTTGTATATCAAGTCAAAATACTTATTGAAATTTAAACTAAATTCATTGAATAAATCTCTAGCTCCAGATGAGTGTGGAGAGAAATATACTTTCTACCCAAGTGAAAAATTATAGAAATATTTAGTAGAACTCCCTCCTGCAAAGAGTCTAATTGCCAAGCTATAAAATATAAGTGTTTAATATGTCATATGGGGCAGGATGGATATACAGAATGCACAAATCCCTGAGTCTCCAATCAGCACCAGGACTGTGTTGGTCTTAGATCTTATTCACAACTGAATTCCTGTTACTCAGGATAGCACCTAGCACACAGAAGGCAATAAATATTTGCTGACTGGCTGATGGCAATGTCAGAGGAATCTTGGTAACACTCACTAAACATGAATAAAGATGTTCTTCATTAGCATTTAAGAACCTGAAGGGATGTGTAAGGGCAAAATTTTTTATATCAGGTTTCTTCTTTGGGACAACAGTCTTTGGAGTCAACAAGGATATATGTGTGCGGGGTGGGGGGGGTGTCTGTCTGTCTCTCTGTGTGTCCTTCAGTTTAGCCTTTAGGAATAAAGCCTAGTCGCGCCTTGCAAGTCATTCATCATTTAACTTTGAGACAGAAACCCAAAGGCAGTACAGTGTGACGATTGCCATAACATCACAGATGCTCAGGGAGAACCTCACTTCTGCAGAGGCACAGGAAGGGCAGTGTTTGCTCACGCTTCTTTGAGATGGGGTAATGGAGCCGGCTGAACCAAGGCCCGGCTCCGACTGAAGCTGCTAATCAGACGTCCCAGCAATGTTTACAAGCAATCTTAGTAAAGGGTTTAAGGAGATGTGATGGAGCAAAGGCCTGAAGAGTCAACAGGAAAAGCACTGTTGTAAAGGAGGGAACTGAGAGAGATCAGGTGCTCGCATGAGGATGTCGTGTGGCCACTCAGTGGCAGAACCAAGAAAGGAAGGGAAGGATTTTGATGGGACAATGCCGGCAATGCAAGATGCAGTCTCCAGGAAGTATTCTTAAAAGGAGTTGCTATTTCTTTTTCCAAATCAATAGAAAAAGAAGTAAGAATTGGTAATGGTATAAATAAACTTGGAATTGAAGAGAAAAAGAAATTAAGAGCCACTGCTAACTAATAAAAACAATAACAATATCTACAATTGAGGATCTACTGTGTTCTGAGCTCTCTGATGTCATTGAACTTTCTCAACAATCCTATGAAGTAAGATTTTCAAACCATGGAAAAACAAGTCTAGAAGGACAAAGTCAGTTAATCAGGGTCACACAGGTGATAAGTGATGGGGCCAAAATTCTAACTTAGCAAAGTGCAAAAGTCCATGATTTTTCTACCATACCAGACCATCATCCATGACCTACTTATGCCTTGGAGGGCAGGTTCTCTGCTAAAAGAGAAGCAACTAAGACCAATTGGTAGTGTGGGGTAAGTGACAACATATTAGAAAGGAATGAAAAGAGGTTCCCTTGCCATTAAAAAGCTATTTTCAGCTGCTTTAAAAGTTCAGCTGAGATTGGAAATCATAATTTTTTTTCTTTTTTTTTTTGGCAGTTTTTGGCTGGGACTGGGTTTGAACCTGCCACCTCTGGCATATGGGGCTGGCACCCTACTCCTTTGAGCCACAGGCACCACCCCGGAAATGATAAATTTTAATCCATCAATGAAGTCACAAGATTTTCTTCAGCTTGTAATAAGGAAATAAAGGTATTTAGGCTGACCTGGACTTAGAAAGTGACAAACTCAGGAGTAAACTGAAAGTGTGAGATCCCATGCAGTTGAAGTAACTGAGGGCTGTGCCCAGGTAAAAGGGAGGAAGTGATTATAAGAGGGATGACAGGAGAGGCACAAAGATCCTGATGAAGGTAAAGGACATGAAGGCTTGGGAGAGATGAACTATAGATGGTGACCTGAGAGGAAAATGTAAGAGTTAACATCATAATCCAAGCCATTCATTTGAGTTGCTAAAGGACTGGAGATGAGAGATAGTGGGGAAAAGAGCACCGAGGAAATATACCATTAACATCTTGGTGCATTATCAAAGTGGAGTTTGGATCCACCTGGGATAATGGAAGCTAACTGGTTGGAACAAAATCCTAAAGGAAATTCAAGAAATAACCTGAAGATTGCAAAGTATCCATGGGAGAGATAGAAGGATAGGCAGATAGACAGATGGATGATGGATGGTGGATGGATGATAGAGAATGGGCATGTACTTCAGAGAAGGAGATTGGTAAAAATAATGTGCATTGTCTTAAAATATCAAAATGATTGGATCAATTATGCCACAAGTTGTTTGTTTCACATAAAGATATGCCACTTTCCTCTGAGAGGATAATAGGCTGGGGACAATCAAAATTTAAAAAATAGCCTATGTAAAAATAACAACAAAAAAGTTAGTAGTGGTTGTTTCTAGGCTGGTACTATGTGATGTGTGTGTATGTGTGTTTTTTAATGACTTGCTTTCCTCTGTGTAGCCCAGGCTAGAATGCAATGGCATCATCACAACTCACAACAACCTCAAACTCCTGGGCTCAAGTGATCCTCCTGCCTCAGCTTCCAGAGTAGCGAGAACTACAGGCATGCACCTCCACAGCTGGCTCTACGATTTTTATTTCTCCTTTGTACTTTCCAACACTTTCCAAATGTTCTACAATTACAATTAGTAAGTATTACTTAGAGTATGAAAAATTAATGTTTTAAGGAAAAAAAGTAGTATTACAACACACTACGGATATAAAGGACACTACAGGGATAAGCATGTGGTGGGCCATACTGGAGGCCCGGAAATTTTTCCGTACTTTAATGTGCATATGTAAATGCTGTTCTATATATACATACATATATGCATGCATATTTTTTCTGCATAGGAATGGGTATGTTCATGTGTGTGTGTTTAGGTTTTAAACATGAACACAGAGGACTCACACAAACTTGTTACCCCTTCAGAAGGAAAAGAAGTAAATAAATATTAATAATTTTATCCATCATCACAATAACAACAATAAATTCACCCTGAAAACCTGAACATTTCAGGACTTTTGGCTCAGTGCCCACAGATCAGTGGGTAGGGCGTCGGCCACGTACACCAGGGCTGGCGGGTTCGAACCTGGCTCGCTAAACAACAATGACAACTGCAACAAAAAAATAGCCAGGCATTGTGGCAGACGCCTATAATCCCAGCTACTTGGGAGGCTGAGGCAAGAGAATCACTTAAGCCCAAGAGTTTGAGGTTGCTGTGAGCTATGATGCCACAGCACTCTATCGAGGGCAACACAGTGAAAGTCTGTCTCAAAAAAAAAAAATCAATTCAGGATTTTTCTCTCAAATTCTGTGAGTGGTCAGCTTTCATTAGAGAATAAATAGACGCGTATTAATGAGTTAATGAGTGGCTGGACCTACACAAGCTTTCTAATCATAACCATTTGATTCGCTTCTTTTCTGATCCAAACCCTAGCACAAGGCACCCTATTTTTTTCTGATCCTTTGTAGGGGGTCTCAAACTGTGGCACTCATTCCACTGACTTTCTGCACACTGCTCTTTGGAAAGGCATGCTCAGGGACTCAAGTGCATAAAGGATTCAGACAAGAATGAAGCCTCTCCTTATGGAAACAATTACATGGCGGATTCCACGTGGTTTTAAGAGCCAGGCTATAGAAGGGAGAAGGCAATTTCCCCAACTTTGTTTGCAGAAGGGTCCCTGAAAACGTAGCCTAGGAATATTGTTCCCCTAGTTCAAGATGTTCGGGCCTACAGCGGGATTAGTTCTATCACTACTTTCAGATCTTTAAAGAAGAGATAGTATTTTTTCTTCAACAAAGACTCTTCTGCATATGCCAGTGTCGATAAACACTTGGATCGAGGCAAGTTTTCTAAGTCAATAATTGGCATCAGGCGTATGATTTTAAACCACAGTAAATGGTTTTGAACAGTAATACATTTGGGAGCAGAAAATATGGATAGGGAACCAAACACAGAGTGAAACTTTGGGGAACTTTAGAACAGTGTTAACAAATATCACAGCATAGCACACTGACATCATTCTCTAATATATTAGCACATAGAAATTAGACATTTTTTATCTTCCCAAAGCTATTTTCACAAGGTTTTCTAGGACTATTTCTTCCAAAGTCACACAAAAGTGGCAAATTAAAAAAGGCAAATTCACCTTTCCATGCATTTTCTGACCTTACTAATCACCCTTCTATGCACCCTCATTTGTTCAAAGATACATTGGGAGAAAAAAAAAAAAAACAACTTTGCAAAATCACTTCTCCTTATTTTTCCCTGTACCATCATCATTCAGCTGGACCAAAGCTTCTGTGTTTATTACTGCCTCTACTGTTACTAATAACAAAAAAGGGCTTAAATTCCATGAGTCTGTAAGATTTTTTACCTTTTTTAAATGTGTACCAAAGCACTCCTTAGTCAATATTTTCACAAACAGTCGTAATTAATCCAGATTTTACTTAAGCTAATAAATGATTCGCCTGCACCCTAGCAGTATAAGCTGATTCATGAATTTGTTAATGTTCTCCAGGTTGCTGACGGAGCCCATGTTACACAGTAAAGGGGAAATCATGAGAGAAATTAACTTCCCTCCCCACTCATTAAAGTGAAAGTAAGAATTTCAGCATTTCTTCTTATTTTTTTTTTTCAGATTATGATGAGGGTACAAATGATTAAGTTATAATTTTTGTGTTTGTTAGTAAAGTCCCTGTTGTAGTTGTCCCTCACCCAGGAGATGTGTCCTGTGCCCTTGCATCTTGCCCGTTAGGTGAGAGCACACATTACCCCTCCTTCCTCACTTCTCCTCCCTCTCTTCCCCCACCAACTTGAATTAAATTAACTTTTTCTTTTGTGTGGGTGTGTTTTAGTCTACTGGTTTCATATGAGTTTGAATACCCTGGATACTTGCTTTTCCATTATTGTAATATTTTACTAAAGAGAATGTTCTCCAACTCTATCCAGGCTAATACAAAAGATGTCAAGTCCCCATCTTTATTCTGGCTGAATAGTATTCCATGGTATTCATATACCACAGTTAATTAGTCCATTCATAGGCTGATGGACACTTGGGTTGATTCCACATCTTTGCAATTGTAAATTAAGTTGCAATAAACAATCTAGTGCAAATGTTCTTATGTTAAAACAACTGTTTTTCTTCTACTAGATGCCTAGTAATGGGATTGTAGAATCAAATGGAAAGTCTGTTTTGAGTTCTTTGAGGATTCTCCATATTTCTTTCCAGAAAAGCTATATTAGTTTGCAATCCCACCAACTATGTAAAAGGTTCCCTTCTCTCCACATCTATGCCAGCATCTGCATCTTTGAGACTCTGTGATGTAGGCCATTCTCACTGGCATTAGATGATATCTCAGGGTGGTTTTTATTTGCATTTCTGTGATGAATAGGGACGATGAGTATTTTTTGTTGTTGTTGTTTGTTTTTTTAATATGGAATTCCAGCATTTCTAAAGGCCTTTTCTGTGCCACACAGAGGTCTGCATGTGGTGGTGACTCCTGATCTTGTGCTGGTTCATCACAGCCTGGGTATCTTGCCACCTCTGTGTTCTAGGGCAGGTAAGACCTAGGTCTACTGAGACAAACACACAACTCCCAGCCTGCTCTACTTTAACAGCCCAAGAGGACCTGCAGAGATGTGAAATAAATAGCTCTTCTGATTTGGGAACTGAAGAAACTCATGCCACATTTCCAGTATCGCCGGCCATGAGTAGATGTCCACAATGGCCACCTCATCTAACTCTACTTCCTCTTTCCCAATATTCTTTTGTCCTACTTAGAAGCATCCTATGATGAGTAACAAACTGATTTATTCTGATTAAAAATAGTTATCTTTATTCAAATGCTCACTCTCAAATTCTTCTCTAATCTTTGATCTAGATACGTGTATTATATAGAGAGATAAAGATAGATTGCTGGAGAAGGATGAGAATAGAGATAGAATACTGATAAAAGCCCGAGCCTGGCAGCTGAACTGTTGGTGGTTTTTCCTGTAACATTCGAAAGATACACCCATCTAAAAAGCTAAGTGGTAAAACAGACATTGCTAAGGTTACTGCTTGAGGTGGATAAGCAGACCTTTGGAGCTAATCCCTTCTTTTCTATCTTTTGTAGCTCTAAGGCTTAATGTTCTGAGGGTTGGGGAAGGCAGCAGATCCTAAGGAAGCCACTTTGGATTATTCCATGATCATTGATCTGGTCAACATTGACCAAAGGGGAAAGTACACTGGCTAAAACCAAAAATCAGCTCCAAAATATTTTTGGTTATGTAGGAAAAAACAAAACAAAGCTGAAACAAGCAAAAACCCTCAGATTATTTTACATTATTCACAACTCCCACTCCCACCAGGAGTGGGTAAGAAAGGGAGCAATGTGACTACAACCAATCCAGCGTAAGCAGAGACAGCCAGGCAGACCAGGAGGGCCCAACAGGCTGCAAGCCACCAGTTGCCAGCTCCTTCTGAGTTCACTCTATCATGGCAAGTTTTGCTTTTATTTTACCTACTGAATACTTTCCATTGTTTTGTTTTTTAATCATTACTACTAATTTCCATTCTCTTAAACTTTAAAATTCATTTATTCAGTACTCATGCCACAAATATTTATTGAGTAATTACCATTTTTTAAATATTATGCTAAGTACCTGTGGGTACATCAGTGCAAAACAACAAAGGAAGGGAGGAAGGGAGGGAGGGAAGAAGAAAGAAAGAAAAAAGAAGAGAAAACAAAGAAAGAAAAAGAAACAAACAAAAAGAACTTTACTCTCTTAAAAGCTGATGAGAAAAAAAAAGAGAAAACTAATAGCTGAAACAAAACAAATTATATAATATGCCCAATAAGTTTTATTTAAAAAATTAAAGAAAAAAACATATATCGGGGCAAGGGAGATCCAAGGTGTTAGGTATAAAGGGCAGGCTGCAGTGTTAAGTAAGATGGTCTGAGTAGGCATCACTGAGAAAACACATTCTGGAAAACAACGTAGCATTGAGTGTGCTCGTGTGGAAGTGAGTTCTGAAAAACATGGTGAGGAGAGTTGGCTGCACCAACACAGGACCTTTCTGGCTGTGTGTGTAGGGAGAGATTAGGGAAACACATGGCTGCAACAGAAGGGTCCAGGGAAGAAAAAGCAGGAGATAAAGTCAGAGAGCCTCATGAGCCTCTGCACAAAACTTCCCACATGACTGACTCACAGTTGAGAAGGACCAATCTACCAGCTGAGCTACAGACCAACACGGACAGGAAATCTGTTATATTAAAATGCTACTGGAGTAACTGAGACAAGAGGTGATGGGAACTCCAACCAAGGTGTCTGTGGAGGTGGCTGAGTTGTGGTCAGGTCTAAATGACAGAGTGGAAGTGAGGAGAAAGAGGAGACAAGAATGATGGCAAGGTTAAGAGCTAGGCACTGGGAAGCCACAGCTGCCAGAGATCAGAGGAACAGGGACTAGCACATTTTCTGGGGAAATCAGGCATTCCGCTCTTGGATATGTTGAGTTTCAAACGTCTAATAGATGTCCAAGTGTAGAGGTCATGTGAGCAGTTAGATAGAAGGCCTGAAAGTTCCAGAGAGAGAGGTCCAGGCTGAAAAGATGAAATAAAGAATTGTGTGGTTTCAATGTTTTTTTTGTTTTGGAGGGTTTTTTTCTTTACCATTCTTAACAATTTGGAAAATCTACAATCTATAGTTAATATACTCATATCCCAATTCCTTTACATTAAGACTATTTGAAAAAAAAGAGAGAGAGAGAAAGGAAGAAAGTGAGAGAAGAGGAGGACAGAAGAAGGAAAGAAGAGAGAGAAAGGAAGTGATTGATTATTGGGTGATTCACAACCTCAAAGTGTATTACAGCCTTAGGCTGCAATTGCTTCCTATCGCCCTTATCTTAGAACTCCTGAGCAGTTCTAAGACAAATCCTAAAAATCCTTAATCTTGTTTTCCCACAGATAATATGTTTTCATGTTTTTAAGTTATTCCAGATAACTGTTCCCTTAAAAATGGCTCATAACATTTTACCTTGGAGTTTATCTACCTCCAATCTTTCAAACAATTAAATACTTAAATGTTCAGGAGGCCAATTATGTGAAGCAAGAACCTTTGACAATGCACATTTTCCTTCTTAATTTCTCTGCTGGGTAAAATAAGAGTTACGGGGATTGAGTCTCTTGGTGCATGTAAGATAGTGTAGAATACTTTCCCCATCTTCTGGGTTCTGGGATATCTACTTGATGTCAGAAGACATGACTCACAGAACAATCACAAGATGGGAAGGAAAGAGGAATAAATAAAGGGAATAGATAATCCAGTCTTAATGGTCTCAGGTTTTTATTCCAACCTGATGACTGGTCCTTTTCTCTAATATCAACTGCTCTGTGTGAAAACAGAGCAAGGCTGGAGCCTTCTGAGATGACTGGGAACTCTACAGCAGTCTCCAAAGTAGGGCAGGCCAGAGCTTGTAGGTGAGCAGCTGAGCACCAGACTTGTTTGCTGCAGTTTCCCTTGCGAATGAGCCTCTGACCACCTGCCCGGGAGGAAGCAAGAAAAACAACGAGTTGTCTTTACCGCACACAGCCTCCCAGCTCCACCAGTGACCTCCTGCCTGTGGGAAGTCTGTGTGTTTACTTCTGCTAGGAGAAGGGTTAATCTAGGGGGCTGTATTTGCATCCACCTTTACATTTTTTTCCTAGATTTCTTATACACTATTGTCCCATAATTTTTCTTGCATAAATTATTCTATGGCAGGAAAATGTTTCCCTACGACTCTCGTTTACGAGGAGAAAGCAAGAGAGAACTTTTGTCCCCTGAATTGAGTTTTGAGGACACAGATATGTGCAATTGAGCAAGTGTAGACAAAGAAGAAGGGTAGAAGACGGGGCGGGGGAGGACTGCAGTCCTAGGATTCCAGGGAGCCTGTCTCTTCTGTCTTCATATGCATTAACGTGGTCATGACCTTCCAGGTGTCTTTAAGGTTGAAGTGTTTGCTGGACCATTTCGAGCGGAGCCTGCTGGTCCACGTGGCCCTCCTGACATCAAGAGGCAGCTTTTAAAAGAACAGAGGCACCTTGTCAGGGCTCAGGGGTCACTAATAGCCTGCCTTGGGCCCTCCAATAGGTCATGTTCAGCTTCCTCGTCCAACACAAAGGGAAAGGCAAGGGAGGCTGGGGAGGGTAGGGGGATAATTATCATTCTGGTGTTTTTTTCCTCAGGCCTGGAGTTATGCTCCATGTCACTGTGTTAATGTGCCTGCAACCAGGGAGACACATAATGCTCCTCTCAGCCCTGTTTATTAGCAAGATCCATTTGCAAAAGGCCCTTCTTTTGTGCCACAATATGAATGTGCTTTGATGGCAAATAATTACGGCAGTCCTTTTGACATGAAGATCCACAGGCTGCCCTAGTTAAGCCAGTAATTAGCCTGTCCTCCTTTTTTTATTATTATTATTGAGAAACTACAAATTATCCTTATATGTGCACCGGCCATCGCTTTTTCTCCTCTCTATTCTCTCACTCTCTCCTGCTCACCCTCTCCTGCTTGCTAGCTCGCTCTTTTCTCTCTCCCTCTCCCTCGTCTCTCTCAGCAGTTTGGATAAGCGGAATGCAGCTGCACAAAAGCAAGATAAAGCTCGACCATCAAGATGATGAACAATCTGGATGAAGAGCCTTCGAGATGCACACAAAAGCTGGAGAAGTGCAGTTGATGTAGGCCTGGACAGCTGAAGAATGCCGCGGTCTAAGGATGAATAGCCCTCATTTGTGAATATACAGATTTTCCACAATGAATAAAAACTGAGTGGAGGTCACAATAAATAAACTTTTTCCCCCTTCTTCTTAAATAATAATTCAGGTTCCCGGCACCAAACAGCTGTAAATTGAAGGTTGTGCTTAGTTTTCTCAACTCTCAAAGGGGATAATTAAGCTAAGATCACATTGTTTGATATATTAGTGTAATGATGAGCTACTATATTCTGCTTGTTTCGAGTTATTTTAGTTTTCCTTTCCCATTATCTTTTTTTTTTTTTTAATTACATCTCAACTACATTTTCAATGTAGGAACAGCAGTTCTGAAATAGTTTGCCCTGTGTTTGGATCTATTTGAAATGTATTCATATAACATTTAATTAAAGTAGTAACATTCCCCTTTAGAAAATGTGTGGAGGTAGAAATATCTATATTATCTGACTAGTTCTGACATAATCTTGCCAAAAGGCTGACTCTTTTTTCCTTATTGGTGCAAGATAATTAGACCATCATTAACCTGAAGCATCACTGTCAGTATATCTTGGTTTTATAAAATCAGGATTTGGGAAGATTTTCATAATTTTGCTTAAGATCACCAAGGAGGTAAAGATCAGTTCTAAAACATGCTCAGCTTTGGAGATTTCTGAAAATCAGAATCTGCAAGGATACGCTTTATAAAGGAACTCAGTCTAAGAGAAAAGCTACAAACATTTCCTTTCCTCTTACATCACCTGCTCCCATTTGCAAAGGCTTGACAATAAAAAGGCCTAAATTTGTTTAGTGTTTTATTAACGTAGATTAGATTGTCATTTTCCTCTAATAATATTTCAGCTAAGAAGTATGGGAAAATATGAATATCTATTTCAAAAAAACAGTATTTTTACAAACCTCCCTCCCCCCAATATTTTGGTAACCATAAAATATTCTTGATTTCAAAAGCAACCTCTTATTATTAAATATTTGGTGGGTTTTCTGTTTTTATTCATTTGCTTGCTTGGTGAGGTGGTGATTTTTTTCTAGGATTTTCTCTATTGTCTTCAATTAATCCCAGTCTAGAGTGAGTTCTACCATATCCACATTCAGAAAGATCTCCAGATTTGAATCAGTATGGGAAACTATTCATTTTATGAGTAGAACATTAATAAGTGTGACAAACTATGAAGAACCCACTGTCAACATGATTATAATCTAAGCTTCACCAAAGAAGAGTGATTTTTTTTTAAAGCTCTCAATCCCAGAGACCTTTAATCCAAGAACAACCCTCTCATTGCATGACGGGGAGTCACCCTTGCCAATAACTCCAGTCTACCGGGAAGAACCTCCAGAAGAGCAATCAATTAAACGCCCTGTCTGTGTGCGCAGCCTGAGAATGCAAGAGGAACAACCACAGCAAGTAAAATGAAGACAAGGGAGGGCCTAGGGTAAAGCGCAAGGCAGTCTTGAGAAGATTGTGAGTTTATTCACAGATTGTGCCTAAGGGACAATCCTCAGATTACACAAGTTGTTTCTGCTTTGTTTTATCAATAAACCAGCCAGAGATAAAAAAAAAAAAAAAAAAAAGAAAGAAAAGAAAAATCAGGCAATGAGCCCCAAACTAAGGCTATCATTCATTACCATTTTGCCACCTCTGTTTGCTTCCATCTTGGGGCTGGTTTTTTTTTTTTTTTTTTTTTTTTTTTGTAGAGACAGAGTCTTACTTTATGGCCCTCGGTAGAGTGCCGTGGCGTCACACAGCTCACAGCAACCTCCAACTCCTGGGCTTAGGCGATTCTCCTGCCTCAGCCTCCCGAGTAGCTGGGACTACAGGCGCCCACCACAGCGCCCGGCTATTTTTTTGTTGCAGTTTGGCCGGGGTTGGGTTTGAACCCGCCACCCTCGGTATATGGGGCCAGCGCCCTACTCACTGAGCCACAGGCGCCGCCCTTGGGGCTGGTTTTTAAAGAACCACCTGTTTTGTAATATTACAGAGATTTAGGCCAAGAAGCTTGGTTTAGGAGTTCACCTGGATCAAACATGAAATAACTTACTAAACTTTTCTTGTAAGAGCTGGGAGCAGGTCGGATCTGCTATGATGTGCAGTTCTATCTAAAAACTCTGACAGCTGCTTAACAGCTCGCTCACTTACCTTTCTTCTCATGACTTATTAATTCCACCTGCAATTTACTGAATGCCTCCTGTATCCCGGATATTTTTCCAGACTGTAGAATCTAGTGGAGAAAAAAACAAGTCAAGTCTGCTTTCAGGGAACTTACATTTTAGTGGGAAGAGATAATAAACAAATAAATGCATAAACTAGAGTACACCAAGTAGGGAGAAGTGCTTACAAAGAAATAGCAGGTAGAAGGATGTGAAGGAAGGAAGCCGTATTGTACGGTACATAGGCTGGTCAGGGAAGGCGGGCCCAACAAGGTGGTGTTGTACCAGAGACCTGAGCAAAGTGAAGGAGGTAGCTGCATAAAACCTATACGAATTTTGGAGAAAGAATTTCCAGGTAAAATGAGCCCCAGGTCAAAGGTCCTGAAAAAGAGCATCTTTGGCATGCGCCCCCCCTCAGCAAGAAAGGGAGTGAGGCTGAGCAGGAGTTAGTAAGCAGTGAAAGTTGAGAGACAAGAAGAGAATAGGTAAGAGCTATTCTCTCCACTAAGCTGAAAGAAACCCTCTCCGTAAGTTACTCTAGACAATTAGGTGATCGTTGTTGTCTATCTTTCCTGCCTTTAATAAAGTTTATGTGTATGAGGTGCTGAAAGAAATATTCTGAGGTGTTGGAAGATTGATTGACTCACTGTATTTTCATGCTAAGAAATAGTGGGTGTTGTCTAGCAAAAATATGATATAATTTAAAATGCCTATTCCAAACAAGAGTGACACTTCCCTCCCATTTCCCCACCCAAAAAAAAGGGAGGGGGGAGAAGATTTAAACATCACCAAAGAAGATGCATAGATGAAAAAGAAAGACATGAAAAATTTTTTGACATGATTAGTCATTAGGGAAATGCAAATTAAAACTATGAGATACTGTCGCGTACATGTTAGAATTGCCCAAAAGAAAATTGACGGTACAAAATGCTTACAGAGATATGAAGCAACTGGAATTCTCAGACATTTCTGCTGAGACTACAACATGGCAAAGTAGCTTTGGAATGTAATTTGACAGTTTCTTAAATAAACATATACTTACATACGACCTAGCGATTGCACACCTACGGGAATACCACACCCAGGTCTTCGTACATAAGCACATAGAATCTTGTGCACAAATATTTAGAGCACTTTCATTTATAATCGCTAAAAGTCAGAAACTACCCAAATGTCTATTACCTAGTAAATAGATAAACAAATAATATATGCATATAATGCCATACTCCTCAGCAAGGAAAAGGAACAACCGCTCTTATACAAAACAAACAATACATATGAAATTTAAGGCATTTTGCTAGGTGAAAGGAGCCTGATCCAAAGAACATATAGTGGATGATTTCATTTATATGACATTCTCAAAAAGGGAGAACTATAGGGCCTTAGTAATTAGATCAGTGGTTTCCAGGCACTGGAGTTAAAGAAGGAAAACTAACTGCAAAGGAATGAGAAAACCTTTGGAGCTGACGGGGATATGTTCTCTATCATAATTGTGAGGAAGGCCACATACTGCATATGTTTGCAAAAATTCAGAAAACTGCAAACCTAAAAAGGGTGAATTTTATTGTATATAAATTATATTTCCAAAAATACCTACTGCAATATTTGATACAGTCTCAGGTAAGAGAGGGAAACTGAAGATAATAAAATTAAAAAAAAATAATTTTAGCACCCTCCATCTTTTCTACTGAAGGGAACAATTGATTTGTTAGGTAGGCTGGCTCCACCAATGATCTGCTCTGATTTTTCATTGGACGGGAAAGTATTTTCAGAGAACTGTGGGTAGAAAAGAGGCCTGGGTAAGGCATAGCTCTCCACTCCCTCTCCAACACAGTCTCTCATGATAAAGTCTTAAGGTTGGGACAGTCTAGTGAGGCTAAAAAATACACATGCTGTCTTTGCTCTGGTTGTGCTTCATAGTTATCCAACGTATCAAAGCCCCAGAATTAATCCAGATACTTATTAGGCACCTACTATACGCAATATATTTGAACATATCCACAGATACGGTGTCTACTCTTAAAAGCCCCAAATTCAACATGCATGTGAAAAGATGAACCACAAATGTAGGACAGTATACAGAAGGTGTCACTTAATTGGTACATTTGCAACAACAAGCAGTTGTGCAAAACAGAAGAGTTCCTTCTAAAAAAAAAAAAAAAATTCTTATCATTATTCATCAAAAACCTGTTCCCGCCAAGTCTTTGTATGCTTCACCCCATTTAGCTCCCTAACAACTCAGAAACTTGGGTTTGTTACCCATTTACAAATGAGGAAATGGAACCTTGGAGGAGATAAGTAACGTGCTCATGGCCCTCAGTCCCTGAGCCAGGATGTAGACATCACTGGTTGCAAAGTCTATTGGTTTTCCACTATCCTCAGCTGAGTTGGTTGAGGAATAATCATGAAACTGATAGGATTTCAGCTAGATTTCACAGATTTTAGAATTCTACACAGGCAACAGTAAGAACAGGTGTGATGGAAACCCTAAGGATTGTTAAGGGGGAAACGAAAGCAACAGAAATACAATGTCTACTTTACAAATATTGTTAGATTGCATCCAGTTATGTGTTAGCTCCCAAATATTTTATCCTAAGTTGACTGAGTAAACAGCTCTCTCCTTTTTATTTATATCTAGCCTCTAAATCAGGTCAAAACATTTCAAAACTCAAGACCTCTCCTTCTGAAATGAATTTCCATGTTAGGAATTTTCTTCAGGGAGGTGGTAGTGGGGAATTCATTCAAGTTGGCTTAGGTGAATTATTCCCTACTATGAACCTCTCAGCTTGCTCTAAGAAGACAGAAAAATCCAATAAGATCCACCACAAATCACAAATAAAAATACCTATACTTCTTTATCCCTGAGTGATAGCTTTAAGATTAGACACTTAAAATCAGAATTATCTAATGCAACCTAAGGCCTTTTCTTAAAGGGTCATACATTTTGTTTTTCACAAAAGGAAGGACATTACACTTAGGTCCCACCTTCTTTTACACACTTATGTTCCACCCCATCTCAAGCTTCTGACGCTCAGATAGCATTGAGGTAGGCAGTGATAAATAGTGAAACAGGCATATAGCTGTACTGTAGCCAGTAAAAACTAATGAGAAAAATGCACACTTTGGACCAATGAAAAGCTTCAACTTCTTGAGCTGATTAGTTAAAGTTTACTAAGGCTCTAAAGCAAACAGCAGTATTCTTTCTTTTATTTAATTTTTAAATACATGGCCAGATAATAAATATTTTCAACTTTGCAAACCATAACTGAGTTGCATTAATAGCACAAAAGCAACCATGGACAATATTTAAACAAATGGGTGTAGCTGTGTTCCAGTACAACTTTATTTACAAAAGCAAGCGTCCCTGCTCTCGGATGAATTGTTATTCTTAAGGTTGACTGGCTGTATAGACCAACCAGCAAGACCTCAGCAACTGCAGAGTTGTGATCCCCGAGAGGAGACGCACATGTCATTCAGTTCTCTCTATTCTCTCCATTTCATTTACAGTCTTTTGTTTCTCTTCTCTCCCTCTCTCTTTACCTCTCCCTCCTTCTCCACACTCTGGTTTTTATTTTTCTCTGATCCAAAACAACATATGTCTCATTGACCCCATATTAAAGCCAAGGCTCAGTTGGCCATGGCCAGGTTAAGGCAACGTTCCTTCCCAAGTTCTATGAACAGGCAGGATAGTAGGACTTAAATCTTCAAAGACTCTCTTCTTCTCCATTCAAACCCCAAGACTCACCAAAGACATCGTCCATCAGCTACTGATTTTGAAATTCTCTTAAAAATGTTTTACTAGTTCACTTTACTTGGCATTTTTATCACTATTTATATCTGTAAAGTAGTGATATAATTTAATTAGTAACGCTATTAATTTTTCTTATGCTTAGTACTACGAATGCTACGAATCTCTATAAATCTAGCTTATAGCAAAATAAATAATGATGATAACACTGCCAAGCATCAGTATAATTGCCGGACTGCTTTGTGTAACCCAAACAAGTATTAGCCCTATTAAACAGTTTAATCTGGGCTATTTAACCATCCTCCCTTCAAACTGTTCATGGGGCCCAAAAGGAATCATTAAGGAAGAACGCCAAAAATTCCCCTTATTTTTCACAGCACAGGAGGACACAGGAGACCCAAGCTCTTCAATGTGTTACTTCAATATAAAGTGATTCCTATGACCAGGGCAGAATAAACATAATACAATTTTTCTACATCTTCTCTATTGCTAAACTAAACTGGTTGAAGTCTCTGGACCCTCATTGAGCTGTTAAAATTTTCCACTCCACAAGAGGAAGGAGTCACTTATTCTGACCAACATAGAACCCTACTTTTCAGCAGGGTCTCCCTAAATAAAAGCCCACAAATCTGAGGTCAGAACCCTTGTCTCAGGAAGGTGAAAACTCCGTTAGTATCACTATCTAGTTCATACCAACTACCTACCCACACACAGAAGCAGGGAATGTAATCTTATCTACAAGCTTTTCCTGTTTTCAGTAACCAGAAAGGATTAAAATGAACAGCCCTGCACACTGGTCCTGAGTAATGGGCCTTCAAAAACCAAAGTATTAGACAAATATATCAGCTATGAGATATAATACCATGGGCTAGTTCCACCGTATCAGCATTTTTAACTTTCATTCGAAAGTGACTGGATGATAAGAGGGCACAATTCGTATTTTGAATTCAGGGTGAGAAGATCTTTTTAATAAAACTGTTTTACTATGTAGCTATATATCATTTCTAACCAAAATGCAAAACAAAGCCCAGATCTTTTTTTTTTCTTTTTCCTCTCCAAAACATCCATAATGATAGATTTCCATTGCATTTATTCATTCCTTGAATGAATTTTTCAAGCCAAAGTTTTGTCTCTGCTGTTGTTGTTGATGACACCAAAAGGTTTCAAGGAATCTTTCTTCACACAGAAAGCAGCTTGCAAACCCAGGCAGAGACGGAAAGGAAGTTGTTTGGGTGAATAATGAGAGCGGAGCGGGAGCCTCCCACAGTGGCATGTGTGAGGCCAGATGAATACGATAGCACTTTGTGTGTTCAAAAGCCAGTCTCTTTTTCTATTATCCTTGGCCTGTTGCGCCGGCCTGCTAATGAGTGGACACGCATTACCATTCATTAGCATTTTTATGGCACTTTATATTTGCAGTGCACATTACAAATTGTATTTGTTAACCTCACAACATTCCTTGTGAGATCATCACCATCGATTCACTCTTACAGAGCAGCCTATGTTTCAGAGGCCACGAGCGTGTGAGCAAAATTAAGAACAGGAAAATTACACAGAGTTTTGGATCCAATTTTTAACAAGGACATGAAAGGATATTTGATATTTAGGGGGAGGGTATGCACGTGGTCCTTGTGATTCTAACTCTCTATGGTTTTGCTTGTCTTTTGTATCTATCACCTGCAAGTTAATTTAAACCCTCCTTGAATTTCATCACTGCCATGCCTATAACTTGATAACAAGACTCATACGTGTTTTATTTACTTGTAAATCTTGTTTTTTTTTTAATTTTCCTAAGACTGGTCCTTTTGTATTTCAGTATGCAGCTAGTCTTTCTATTGTTGATAGTGAATAAAATCTGTTTACTTTCTACATTCTCATGCATTGTATAGAGTATATCCTTTCTGGTTTGGTCTTTCTAGAACCAAGTCTTTCTACTTGGAGATAGATGGGGAAGACAGCACAGGAAAAGGGTCAGATAGACAGTCTAGGAATGTCCTTGCAAATATACGACACTCTCCCAGAGTTGCGGGACCTCCCAGCCGAGAAACAGCCCGCAGAGTAGCATCTAAATAGCTTGCACTGATTCAGGAAGATCCATATGCATTGTTTTTCTCTTAAAAATAATTTCAGACTTTGATAATTGGCACAAAGAATTTATTTTTACCTTTCACCCAGATTCCTAACCTAGTAACATCTTATATAACCATCATAGAATTGCCAAAATCAGAAAATTTGCATTAAAACAGTATTTTAATTAAATCAAAGACCATCTTTAAATATGCCCAGTTGTCCTAATTAAGTCCCTTTGTCTGGTCCAGTTTCTGACTCTGGATTTTTACATGGTATTCAGACAGTTCTGCAGTCACTCTTTTATCTTTCACAACCTTGATATTTTTGAAGAGTATAGATCAGTTTTAAAAAATAAATGATCCCCAATTTTAGTATATGTGATGCCTCCTTATGATGAAGTTGAAGCCATCTATTCTTGGCTAGAATATCACAATGTAGGATTGTGACCTCCCTACTGCATCATATCAGGAGGCACATGATTAGGATTTTTCCCTTATTAGTGATAAATTTACACTTGACAAAGATGGTATTTTTCAGGTCTCTCCACAGTAAAATTACTAGTTTTTCTTTGATAATTTATATGTGTCTTGGGGAAATACTTTGAGACTCTGCACATACATAAAGATCCTATTCTTTACCGTACTAATTTTAGCGTCCCCCACAGATTTTTTAATATACCAAAATTTTACTAAGCAGTTGTCAGGTATTATTTTATTTACTCTTCTTATCCACTCTGTGAGTTGGATATTATTATTATTAGCTCCTTTTTATCATTAAAGTATGTGAGGTGCTTCAGGATGATTAAACCACTTGACCACAACATACAGCTACTAAATTTATGAAGCCAGGGATTAAAATTAAATCTGCCTTTACTACCCTTACGCATGAAATCAGAAGCATACAAGCACATACAACTCCATTACATATCGCCTCAGGGGCAACCCTATTCTGCTATCATGGATGTATCTCTACTTAGAAGCATTAAAAATACAGCATCAATGGCACAATTATTGACACTCCAGACCCAGACAGAAAGTAAGAAGGATGTTGTAAAGGAAACACAGGGAAATTATGCTTAATTGAACTTGAATTGATTCAATATTTATAATTTCTTTCTTTATTTTTTAATTTTTTTCCTTTGTTTTTAAATTTACCATAAGCTTTTAGTCACCATTGTGCAAAGCTAATTAATAGAAATGGCTCAACCCTCAGGAGTTTAACACATAAATTAAGGCCAATGAGTTACAACATAAGGTACAACTAAACCAGCAGACAAATGCCAAGAAAGAGTTAGGGATTTCTAGTATAAAAGCCACAAGGCAGGAATGTCCCGTGCCCTAGTGGGTAAGAAAAAGTCTTAAGAGAGATCTCAATCACTGCATGTTCAATCTATGTAGGGTCATGGAAAACTCTCTTCTCATTAAATAAAGCAAGTTTAAACTTGTAGAAACCAGGTCTAGATTATCCATTAGTTAATCCCCCAAATCTAACATAGTCCTGGACTTACAGAGCTAGAAAAATATTTGTGGAATTAAATGTTCTGGTCAAAGGTTTCAAAATGTATTCTAAGCAGAATACATGTTGATAATGAGGATGGGAGGGAGCTGGAGAAGGTTTGGGCAGTGAGTGCCCAGTACCAAAATGATATTTGAGGCCAGGCACAATGGCTCACACCTGTAATCCTAGCACTCTAGGAGGCTGAGGTGGAAGGCTTCAGCTCAGGGGATGGAGACCAGTCTCACAAAGAGCAAGACCCATATCTACTAAAAATAGAAAAATTAGCCAGGTGTTTTGGTGGGTGCCTATAGTCCCAGCTACTCAGGAGTCTGAGGCAGGAGGATGGTTAAACCCAGGAGTTTGAGGTTGCTGTGAGCTAAGCTGATACCACACACCCTAGCTTGGGCAACAGAATGCCACTCTGTCTCAAAAAGAAAAAAAAAAAAAAAGGAAAGAAAGGAAAAAAAATCAATTTGCTTTAATTCTGTAAATTCCCATGTACCTGGTCCTCAAGGTGACAGTTGTTGTTACTATCTTGTTGTGTTTTAGGTAAAGTTACTAATATTGCTTATGATCCATCAGTACTAACAAAGAAGCCATTACCCCACTAGCCCATATTTTTCTTACTCTTCCAATTACAAGTTGTTTGTAGAACGTGATTCAAGTCAACAAAGAAAAAAGAAATTGTCAACTCACATAAATGTCTTTAGACAGTTTAAATTATGTCACTAAATGATGTTTCTCTTGCCATCTTGCCATAAGCTCTGCTTATCCTCTGTTCAACCCAAACTGGCTTTCTTCACACCAGGCAGGACTTCTATTAGCAGCCTCTGGCTCACACATTTCCACCCTGGCAAGCCCACAGAAAAGAATAAGCCTTTCTTACAGTTCCATTGAGTCTCAGGAGAATTATGATTGGTCAGATTGGGTCAAGTGCCCATCCTTTGACCAATCAGCATGGCCAAAGTGATGAAATACTCTGATTGGCTACATCTTGATCACATGCCCAGCCCTGTGGTGAAATCCCCCCAGTTGAATCAATTATATGGAATGGATTTTGGGGGTGGGAATTTTATTGCCAGAAGTGAATGGGAGAAGTGATTATCAATAATCAAAAACATCAGATGTCCATCAGAGTCTACATTAGCAGAGGATCTAGTTCCCTGATCTTACCAGCCTTTTTCAACCTGTCCTGGCATCACAGACGCTTTCTTCTGGGATCTCCAATGGTGGTAATTCTATAGTCATGCTCTTCCCTACACAGCTCTAAGATAACTGGGTGTGGTGTGGTAGCTCTAAGAAGAGAACAAGCTCCTTAAGAAGGACAAAAGTGTTACTTGTCCTAGACATGGAGCAGATACCACAATGACTGCTAAAATTAGGAACCAGAAACTTCTGCTATCCTGTCTGGTCTCTTTATTGGCTGTCTGTCTGAACTTCAGTCCAGTTTGGGCTTCTTCTCTCAGAGGTGACCTGAACTCAGAAGACCATGGCAGGCAAGAGCCAACAAAAAAGAGATTCATGTGGGTACCTCAGACCAAGATTTTTCTTTGGCCCCAGTCCTTCTTTCAAAAGTTAGCAAAGGCTTTCCAAATGGGAAAGCTTAAAAGAAATTTCAAATGAGATTTTAGCCCTTGCCACTGATAGAAGAGGAGCTGGCACGTGAGCAGTACCATAAAGGAGACAAAAGCCCACAGTCCTATGATGCCACCCCCTCTCCTTCCTCATGCTGCAGCGTTTGGCTTCCCCGGCCCATTGACCTTGTGCTGGGAAACTGGTCACGTGGAGCTCAAGTTATCACACATCACCTGCCTGGGTACATGCTTCTGACTTTTGTCTGTGTTTCTATTACACAAATGCCACCAATTCTGTCTTTGCAAGATTGAATTGAAGATTGAGCTGCCTGAAAATCCAAAGTGTGGAGCCTCGCCTTCCTGTCTGCTCCAGCTGGGGACCCAGAGCTGGCCTCCAGCACATCCCGAACTGTGTATGGTTCCCACAAGCAGATCTGGAGGAGATTTATGTTTATCCATGTTCTCATGCCCGCTGGCCTTCTGAATCAAAGGTGGAGTTATAAACCAAAGAAATTTACTGCAAGACTCGAGTATGCGCTTGTGAAGCTGAAGCATTTCGCTCCTTTTTAATAAGGTTAAAAATAGTTACAAGTGGAGCATTAGAATAAGGGCTTGAAAGAGCTCTGTGGTACATCTGTGACTTGGTCCTGGCCGACATTTTATAGTCCTGCCTATTAAAAAACTCAGGCCATAGTCGCTCCAGCTCCTCATCGTCACCAGGCACACAGCACAGCCTGTGGCCCGCTCAGCCAGCCAGCTTCTGCTAACAATTAAGGGAGGCCATTTGAGTTACCTGTTGGCTTTTTTCACATTAAGAACTGTCTGCTGATGTAAAAGAGCTTTGGCAAAAGAAGAAAACAAAATCTTATCTAGAGGTCAACTTGGAGATGGCTGAAACAAACACAGTAATGGACTAAGTCCATGTGGCTGAATGGAGTGCGGAAAGCAAATTAAACCCATAAAACCTAAGAGCAGGAAGGAGAAACTGAGTTAGGGAGAAGACCCCACTCCCCAATCCCCTGCCTAGGTCAGAGTCACACCCCACCCACCTCCTGAGCAACCCTGTATACTTCTAAGTAGAAGCAGCAGCAAAAGCGCCAGGCCCCCTGCTGCAACCTAAACGGTGAGGTGATTATAAAACCCCAGATCAAAGGATCGAAAGGACCCTGGCCAAATGCCAGGGAGAGTCATGGCTCCTGATAGAACTAAATCAGGTCCAATCTGGATCTGAGAATAATAAAGCAATTAACCACGAAGTGACAGAAGCTGGATTTCACAGTAAAAGCAGTGCTAACCAGCCATTTAGCATCACGAGAACAAGACCCCTTTCTTCAGCCACCTGCGGTCACCACCCCACCCCCTACTCTAAAACTCCCTCCCCCCTTGCAACTCGTTGAAAGGAAAAGATTAAACCCAGGCCTGCACTAACAGGCAGACAGGGGTGGGGGCAGTGGACAGATCCCTCATTCAGAGGCCTCCAGAGGACACTTGGACTTGGCTCAGAAAAAAGAGAGCTTACTAACTACGCAGAACTTTTCAAAACAAGGCTCTAACTACTTAGTTAATTGGCAGAGATGAAAGGCCAGGATGTGATGAGAAATGTTGAAATTATCAAAAATGAAGAAGGAAAAGTCTGAACAGCAATCTCAGCCTCCAGCACTAAAGAATCTCAGACGACATCGAAAACTGTGTTTTTGAAAATCACATTTAAGCTCACAGGTCTCTGTTGATATAGCCTTGAAGGTCTGGCCATCTTTGCTTGCTTTCCACCCAGATAAACACATGTGCACAAACACACTGGCATACATACAGTATGACTGAAATTCATATTTAAGGAGTGCATTCTGGCTTTCTCACCACCTGTGGCCAAGTAGGACAACATATGGTCTTCCAGGCCCCCCATTGATAAGAGCCACCTTCATGACCAGCCATCATGGACAGATTGGGGACGGAAGTTTAGAATAATATAATTTGTTATCAAGTCCTTTGATCAATTCGTTTACACGGTGAGGTTTATTTTTATCTTTTCTTTCCTAGGCGATTCCTAAAAGAGGAGATAAGAAAAGAGAAAGAAAGAGGAAATTATTCCTTAGAGAGTTCTAGACAGATACCCAGAACCCCTACAAGTGTATGTATATACAATAATGGGATTATTTAATTATAGCTATTATAATATTACTGATATCCTTAAACACTCAACATATTTATATCACCCTGCCAAGATCCTGTGAAGCAGAATTCACTGGTTCTTGAAGAAAAAAAAAGAAAAAGAAATCCTTTCCACGATCCTCTTTAGAGAAAACTACATACACAAATCTATTTGAAAAGGTTAGAGAAACAAGATATATTGGGAATCCCAAGTGCTAACACCTGAGGATAAGCGTGGCATAGGAAGGGAGTGAGCTTTAATTCAGCAGCTTCCCTTCCTGAGGTCCATTCTCAACACTGCAATTCGATCTTTGTCACCCACATGTCACCCACATCTCTGGACAGCATGGAACAGCCAAGATCTCCCTCAAGTTGGGATGATGACGCTTCTTTGGGAAGATGTTTAATTCATCAATGAGAAAAATTTTTAAAGACTGTGGACAGGCTATTATCCAAAATAGGTCTGTTGACCAGGTTAAATAAAAGAAGGTCCAAGATGAAGAAATTACCTTTCTTTTCTAATGACTGTCATTTGACCACAAATGGGTTAAGTTGACCCACTTCAAATTTTCCCTCCCATGAAAAGAAAAACAGTGTGCACATCCATGTACACATACTTGCATGTACAGTTAATCTGTTATTTTTACGGCTGTATTATAAAGCACTGAGAGCAGAGGTTTACAATGGAAACACTGGCGGACCTGTAACTAGGGCAGAGTTAGCAGGCGCCACCACAATAACCATTTAAGCTTTTTTTTTTTGAAAAGATCATCTGAACCAATGAGAACAGAGTAAACATGGCTGGCATCTTAATGACCTTTGAGCATTAGCAGATGGCCTTTTTATGATCACAGATTAGCAGTACATGGTTGTTTGTTAATGACCGATAACAGGTGCCAGTGGTCCCTTACACTTTCTTTTTTTTTGTTTGTCTTTGGTGGCTGTTCCTTTACCTTCCCAGAATAAGCAGGGGGTTGGTTTCTCAGTGAACCTGCTTTCTCTGTGCCATCCTTAGTCTTTTGGTTGCAACATAGCCCATTCCCCCTCAACCCAGAGAAGATGCAGTCGCTTCAATGTCTCCATGTTGCTCTCTCTTTCTCTCCCCCACCCTCTCTCTTTCTTCAATTCCCCCTCCCTCTCCCTTCGTCTCTCTCTGAAAACATCCACATCAGATCTCAGTGCCTTGTTTGAACCCTACGAGTCCAGTAGCAAAGGAAAAACCACTGCAAACCAAGCTTATTTACAGGAGGATGCTGTACCATTTATATGGTACTATCCATATAAATGACAAAAACACAGCCATGGCTTCATCCAAGGCTAAGTAAATGAATCAGCCAGAGCTGGAAAAGCTGCCTCCCTCCTTCCTTCCTCACCTCCTTCAGAACCACTTCCCTCTCTCTGCCCACCTCTTACCTCCTGGCTCCTTCATCTCCAACTGGGGTGGGGAACTTGCAGCCTTCTGATGTCACGATTGTTCTTGTTTAAGCCCCAAAAGGGGCAAGAAAAGCTCCTGCACCTCTCTTAATAAAAGGATTTGTTCTGTAAAATTTAGATTCAGTCAAAAGACCACACTTAAGGACTAAGAAGGCCACATGTGGCCTTAAGGCTGCAGGTCCCCCCACTCCTGCGCTGAGTAATCACCAAATTGGTTTCTCTGTGTGTATCTTGTGGTTCAGGAAAGTAAACTCCTACAATTGACCTCAGATGCCGACTGGCTCCAGGCCCCTGCAGCTGCAGCTCCCAATGAAGCCACCTTAAAGATGGAGCAGACGCAGAATTCCTGGCACTCAGAGGACATGGGACCTGGGACGCCCCTTGCCCTGGAGGCTGAGGCCCACTGTTCCCAAACCCCAGGTGCTGGAAGAAGGACCAGGGAAGCCAGAACTCTGCCCATGTTCCCTGAAATACAGAGACAGATCCTTTTAGGAAAAAAAAAAAAAAATTGCATTTCATTTAAAATCTAAGTTGAATGTACACGTGCATCATTGGAAACAACTTATTTTCCAAAGCAGACACATTTTTTGTCTTTTCTAAAATATTATAAGATACAGGTCTGATGTAACTAACTTATTATTAATACATATCAAGAAATTAAAGGCTTCTTACTTAAAAAAAAAAAATTAGAGATCCCCAAAAGGACAGATGTGTCCCAGAAATGAACAAATGAATTAAAGTGTAGACAACTGAAGAAATTCTTTGAGGATGAGTGTGTGTGTGGGGGTACTTTCTGGGTGTTTTAAGAAGGTTGTTCGTTTTTTTTTTTTTGTAGAGACAGAGTCTCACTTTATCACCCTCGGTAGAGTGCCGTGGCATCACACAGCTCACAGCAACCTCCAACTCCTGGGCTGAAGCGATTCTCTTGCCTCAGCCTCCCGAGTAGCTGGGACTACAGGCGCCCGCCACAACGCCCGTCTATTTTTTGGTTTGCAGTTCAGCCGGGGCCGGGTTTGAACCCGCCACCCTCTGTATATGGGGCCGGCGCCTTACCAACTGAGCCACAGGCGCCGCCCGGTTGTTCGTTTTTTAAAAATCACATTTTCAGCTCTGAAAAACTGAATGTTTCTCAAGTGAATATTACATCCGTGGGAATATTTGTTGCTGTTTGGTGACTGATCACTTAGAGTCATGGAAGAAGATTAAATGACCGTAGAGAGGTCAAATCACAAAGTCACATTTAGATGTACCACTTCTCTTGGCTTATACTGGAGAAGTATGGTTCTACCTGTGGCCTCTTGACTTCCAGCCTTGACCTTCTAACCCAGGCGTCCTCAAACTGCGGCACGCGGGCCACATGAAACGGTGTGAATTGTATTTGTTCCCGTTTTGTTTTTTACTTCAAAATAAGATATGTGCAGCGTGCACAGGAATTTGTTCATAGTTTTTTTTTTGTTTGTTTGTTTTTTGTCTTTTTGTTTGTTTGTTTTTTATTGTTGGGGATTCTTTGAGGGTACAATAAGCCAGGTTACACTGATTGCATTTGCTAGGTACGATCTGAGGGACAGTGAATTGGCCTCCTGTTTAAAAAGTTTGAGGACGCCTGTTCTAACCTAAAAGACTGTCCAGTCTTCCTCAATCCTTGGTCAAGTTTCAAGGTCATTGGTCTTCATGCAAAGCTTTGTCTTCACCCTGGTCCCTCTTGCTGTGACTCAGAGCTGTAAAACCAATTAAGAAAATGAATCCCAAGGTGTTGAAGTTCAAGATCTGTTGGGCAATTATTTTGTTCCCCATTTCAAATCTAAGTGAGCAACAGAAAAATAGAAGGAAGAAAGCTCAGAGCTCACAGGAAGCCCCTGGAAACATTGTTACAAAGAACAAATATTAGCAGAGATTCCCAAACTTTGCTCCCTGTAAACCTAGATGCTAAATACCAGTGGCTTCATCCTTTATTTTAGCTACCCACACAAAAAGGAGGGAAATGTGTAATGGTCGAGGTGGGATTTAAAGAGTACACCAACAGCTGGATGTTGTTGGGGAAAAAGATAAGCTGTATGGCCCCTGCCTATCAATGGACTATCTCCCACCCAGAATCTGTCACCAGAAAGCCCTAATGTTCAACTACGAATGTATCATATAAATATCCCTTCCTGGCCTGAGTCAAATCCAGACCTCATTTTTGTATCACATACAGTTAAAAAGATAAACGAAAAACTCATTACTAATTGGACTGTTAAATTAAACTGATTTAACTTTATTTTATGAGAGGCATAGAATATATAAAGGGAAGTCATAGAGTGATGCCAGCGACCTTCAGCGGCAACTTACGGCCCACCCTGACACTTTTTGAACCACTTGCCTGAAAACTCAGGGATTTCCTGCCACCTTCTATTCCCCCTCTACCACTCTGAAACCTGAAGGATTTATTTTTAACAGTCCCTCGCCCACATAATGACTTTAAACTTCTTCAGGTTCATACCTTAAAATATAGCTGGGAATTAAAAAATAATGCCAATTAACAGCTAAGCTCAGAGGCACTAATGGAGTTAGCTAACCACTTACCGCTGGAAAGCCGTCGGCCTATGTTCATAGAAGAATCTAGTCATCCTAAGATTTCTGTGCTCCAGTGAAGGGTTGGCAAACTATAGTCCCAGGACCAAAGTGAGCCCATTGCCTGTTTTTACACAGCCATGAATTTAAGAAAGGGCTTTAAAAAATGAAAAAAACAAGAATTACATTTACCGACAAGGAAATTGCATTAAATTCAAATTTTAATGCTTTTAAGTGAAGTTGCGTTGGAACACATGCAGCCTCACTCGTTTATTACGTTTTATCTGTGGCTGCAGTCACACACCAATGGCGGGGTTGGGGAACTACAACAGGGACTGGATGGCCTGAAAAGCCAGAAATATTTACTATGCAGCCCTTTACAGAATCCAAAATTTGTCAAACCTGGCTTTGTACATCTTTGCTATATGTGAGATAGGACAATTAAGTTTGTGAACTCATCCTAGAAAAAGTGCTACATGCTTCGTTGCTCAATATCATGAAGGTCACCAGATGGCCCAGGGGAGTACTTTGAAGGTGACCATAGTGATATTCAACAAGTAGGTAGGTAGCACTTTTTCTAGGATGAGTTCACTACCTTGTCAGACCTCGTCTGTACAGACAAAAGGAAGTTGGGTGCCCCTTGCTCCAGTGAGAAACTGAATGTCAGGGGAAGTGTAGAACATTTAACTCTGTTAAAAGTGAACAACCTGTTAATATAATAGTGAACCAAGATCACAGCTAGGACAGTGGAGTAAATCAGTTTCCACATCCGATATTATCATAGGTTGTGTTATATTCTATACGTTGTTAACTTTGATGTCTTTGTGTACTTGCACAGTAGAGCCTGGTGACTGTTGAGTTTCCCGTATCATTTGCTGCTATCAGATGTTCAGCTGTACCACATCCGGGGACCCCAGCTGTAGCACCTCTGAAAAAGGTTGGCTACCCATTAGTTACATTTTTATCATCCTTGATATTTCTCTTCCTGAGATTTTTTATTATTATTTTAGGTCTTGGATATACTTAGTCACATTCTTAAGTTGCATCATTTTCCCTCTGGAGTCCATGAAAGACAAATGCCCTCCGGACAGCACTCATGAGACTCACATCCAGCCCTGACCTCTGCCTCCAAAACCATCAATTGCATGTGTTAAACATTTAAGCTTCTTTCCTTGTTTTTTTTTTTTTTTTTTTCTTTTTCTTCTCGTAACCTTCTTTTTCCTCTCTTCTTAGCTCCCTTTTTTTTCTCTCTCACTCTGGGCAGACATTTTGAAATCTGATAGAGCCAAGACCCAATCTCAACATTGTCACCAGCAGCTGTGCTTCCTTGGGAGACATACGAGTTCTCTGGGCCTATTTCCTTAACTCTAAATTAAAGATAAGATTAGCCATCTTTGTCTTTTTGAAGATCTTGGCAGTGTGTCCAACGTTCAATATATTCTCAATAAATGACTTACTCTATACTTGGTATAAGTATAGGTAGATATAGACATAGGTGTACATATATTTATTCCTACGTAGAAAGTGCTTAATAAGCACTTGGAGGTATTTTTTTCTTATATATCCCTACTTTGAGCAATTATCAAGCACAACTCCATGATTAGCTCTAAGCTAAAAATGTGGAGCCTTGAAAGAAGGTGAAATGCGCAAAAATATTTACTGTATCAGGAAGTTATACACATCTACATGGCCAAGATCTAGGTCAAAGTGTGACAGATTAGAAAGTTCTTATTGCCACATCTGGCACACAGTAAGTATCTAATATATTCTGACTGAATTGATCCAACATCTGGCAAAAAGGAAAAATTACCAATGATATTGAAAAAACACCGGTGGAGATGAAAAATGTAGGGTAAAGTACGTCAGAGAGAACGTGAGAGGAGATGTGACAGAGGCAGAGCAGGAGGGCCTTATGGAGGGTCAGAGGGCAGTGCTGTCAGCCCAAGGCAGTGGCACAGTTGAGGGAGCTTGACATTGGCAACAAACACACCTGCATCTCATTTTAATCCCCTCACTTACTAGCAGCACGAATTTGAAAAAGTTACTTAACCTTTCTCATTATCTTTAATGAAAGAATAATAAAACCTTCTTTATAATGCTCTTGGCATATACAAAGGTCAAGAATTTGTAAATCGAAGAATCACTTATTTTAGACAACTGCAGTTATATGTTGTTGGAGAGCACTCAGCGCTCCAACTGAGACAGCCTTGAATTAAAGATGGGAGCTTTCAGTGTTGAGCCCTTGTAAATTCAGCACCCTCCGTGAGGAAGGGCTGCCATGCTAATGTGAGTGGTCCTTGGGGTTTCGTCCTTGATCTTCCACTGACCTTGGTTGACCAACCCTCCTTGGATTACATCGACTGGTCTGGTCTATACTGATGCCACATGCAAGTTTAGCCACCCAAACACCTGGGAGTGCTGGTGCCAACCTTCTACTTTTTTTTTTTTTTAATTAAATCATGGCTGTGTACATTAATGCAATTGTGGGGTACAATGTGCTGGTTTTATATACAACTTGAAATATTTTCATCAAACTGGTTAACATAGCCTTCACACATTTTCTTAGTTATTGTGTTAAGACATTTATATTCTACATTTAGTAAGTTTCACATGTACCCTTGTAAGATGAACCACAGGTGTGGTCCCACTGATTACCCTCCCTCCACCCATCCTCCCCCCTCTCCTCCCCTCCCCTTTCCCCATATTCTTGGGCTATAATTGAGTTATAGCTTTCATATGAAAGCTATAAATTAGTTTCATAGTAGGGCTGAGTACATTGGATACTTTTTCCTCCATTCTTGAGATAGTTCCAACCTTCTTGTCTTCCCAAATAGTCAATCAATTCTATCGATTCTTCTTCCTTGATAGCTTTGTTATTTCCTTGCCTATTTACATCTTCACTGTACGAATTTAGCTTACATCCTTGTCACCAGTTCCATCAGGCACCTCATCCTGCCTCCGTTCTTCCCTGCTGCACCTCATTCTCCACTGTGGGAAGAGCAGTCTCCCTCCAAGCCCGCCACCCCCTCCCTGCTTTAGATCCTTCATTTGTGCTCCGCTACCTTTAGGAGAAAGTTTAAACTTTAGTGTGATAAACAAAAATTCTACAGCCTTGTCCCTTTCCAGATAGAAATGGCTTTTCACACATGTGTGCATACATGCCCACAAGAACGGTTGCACACACATACAATACCCCATCCTGATCTGCTTGCAGTCCCCTTTATTCCCTTTCCCCTCCTCTCCTTTTTTCTTGCTGCTTCTCAGACTAAATCACTCCATGTTACCTTTCTTAACCTGGCTAACACCTATGCACACTCCCCTCTCAACATTGATGTGGGGATTTTCATCCACTTTGTATAAATTCTTCTCAACCTCCTCCCTCATCTCCATTAATCTATTTATGGCCTAAGGGTAGAGGCCATGTCTTCATCTTTGCATCTTTGGGAAAAGTACATGAATGGAGTACAGAGAGGACCTGTAATTACTGGGTGCATAGATGGCTGAGGAGTTTGGCTGAATGGCTGAGTGATGAGGGCTCAGAGATAAATTTGTCTACCCAAGAGCCTTCAGCCAAGGTGATGTCTGATACCATAAGAGTCCATATTTGAGGATAATTATAGGAAAAAAGAAGATAGAGGTTAGAGTTTGAAGCATGACATAGAGCCATGGGAGAACAAGCCATTGACAAATAGTATAAAAAGAAGTTAGGGAGGGGCCATAATGGTTTTTAAATGATGATGTCTGTGGTAAGGACAGTGACAGGCCACCCTGGGAGCAGGTGCAGGGCAGCACACAGGTCATTTTAAGAAAGGTACATATAACCAGTTTGCCTACTGAAGGGATAATTTTGAGAAGAAAAACAGAATCAATCTAAATATCTACTATCATGGTTAAGTAAATTATGATGTATCCATATCATAGCGTATTATTTAGCCTGTCCACGTATTATAATTACTAAGAATATGTCAACATGTTAAAAAAAATTGCTTATAACACAATGTTCTGCAGCTCAGCAATGGGACAGGGAGGTTGAGAAGGATGCAATGGGTAAGGCTGCAGAGATTGGACGCCCCTGCTCTAGACTGACCTCTGTCTATTTCTCACTGGGTCCCTGCGTGTTCACCCTGCCTTTCTCCCTGGAGTATAAGACTCCTGTAGGAAATCACCTGTCCTATTTGTGCCCAGTACTGTGCCCTGCACAATGGTCAGCTCTCTTTCCATTGTGGCATAATGTCTTACATTACAGAGGTCACTGACATCATTATTAGCTCCTTCTCGCTCCCTATTTCTCAAATGGGGTTATCGTTTCCCTCATCTCACAAAATCACAGAAAGGTTCAGTGATTTATTTCCGTTAAGCACAGAACAAAGCATTGCCCCTACCATGGACTCTACCCAACCCTGATCCAGAGGGCTGGCCTATGTCTTGCCCATTGAACTATTCCTTTTATCAGTGTAGTAAGGGTGGTTAATTGTTTGATGTTTATGCAATTACTGTGGTCTCTGTATTTTCCTATATGTGTTAATTATGCTATTGCCACTTGTCTGTGCCCCTACAGGGCAGAAGCTGTGGCTTTTCAGAAAACATTTTCAGTAGTGCCAAGCTGAGGGTCACGCCCTTAATCGATTGCCTGAGGATGATGATTCCTGTGGTAAAGACAGTGGAGACGACTCCATTTATTTATCATCTTTTTTTCACATTCCCTGCTAGCCCTTTATAAGCCAGTTCTAAGAGATATTGGGAAGACCAGAGGCTGTGGATTACGGAATAGAGAAGTTCCCTACTGTCCCCCACTCTGCAAAGGGGACAGGAAGTACACACTGCTGCTTGGAAGGATGTTCAGTAAGATGTCCCATATATGTAGCTGAATTAGAGGGCAGTCAAAAATATAGGCCATGGAATACAGTGTGAAAAAAATAGGATTCTGGGGAGGAAACTGTCCTCAGTGGACAGCTTAAGGGGAAAGAACACTGGAAGGGCCAGGGTCTTGGTGTGCCCATGGTTTCTAACTTCTCATTCTACTGATGGAGATGGGAAGGCTGGAGCAGAGTGAGTGAGCACCCCGTAGCCACGATGGCAGAGCCTGACTGACACATAGACACCACCACTACTAGGGTCTGACTCAGGCCCCCACCCTGAGCTGTTGAACAACAGAGAACAATGCCATTTTGTGCCATTCAAAAATCAGTTTACTTTTAGGTGCTCCTCTCAACCAAGCTGTATCCTCTAACATCTTAGCCAAGTCCCCAGTCTGAGAAATTAAATAATTGAAGCCTGTGAAAATGAATAAAACTTGTGAATGTAGAAATAACTATGACAGGAGGACTGTCCTTCCAAATAGTTAGGAGGTCCAAAATGGCTGTCATGTGAAATTTACTTCAGGGAATAGACACCTTGACATATGTGCTAAATTCCAAATCATACTCAGATTCACCTTTTCTCTTGCTATGGAGTTGGATCATTGGTGTCTCTCTTTACATGGTCTCCCAGTGTGCTTCTCTCAGAAGCCACCTGTAGTAACATGATGGACTTCATTCTCTTAAAGGAGCCCAACATACAACATACATTCCTTTTGGAAAGAAGTTTGGAGGACACTTAAGGAACAAAAAGTAGACCTGCCATTCCATCCAATTCTTCTACTAGGTATATATCCAGAAGTCTAAAATCACTTTACAAGAAAGATATTTGCACCAGAATATTTATTGCAGCCCAATTCATAATTGCCAAGTCATGGAAGAAGTTCAAGTGCCCATCAATCCATGAATGGATCAACAAATTGTGTTATATGTACATCAAGGAATATTATGCAGCCTTAAAAAAGATGGAGACTTTACCTCTTTTATGGAGGACACTCCATGGATGGAGGTGGAATATGTTCTTCTTAGTAAAGTATCTAAAGAATGGAAGAAAACGTATCCCATGTACTCAGTACTATTATGAAACCAATATATCTGCACTTTCATATGAAAGATAAAACACAACTATGGTCCAGGATGAAGGAGGGCAGAGGAGGGGGAGTGGAGGGGAGAAGGTAGCTGGAGGGAGGGTAAGTTGTCGGACCTCACTGATGGTGTATATTGCAAGGGTACATGTCAAATCTATTAAGAGTAGAGTATAACTGTCTTAACACAATAATTAAGTGAGGTGAAGGCTATATTAACTAGTTTGATGTAAGCATTCCAAATTGTATATTAAATCAGCACATTGTACCACATAAATGCATTAATGTATACAGTTATGATTTAATAAAACAAATGAAGTAGTGCTATTCTTCAGCAAAGTAATACTTTACTTCCTCCAAAGCATTCCATATTCCTCTTTTGAATAATATTTATACTTCTCAGGATCGTCAGGATAAAGAGATGCCAAGGAACCAATTCTTATGTAGCTCAGAATGCTATAACATAATGCCCACATATATTGACCTCAGTCTTCACATAAATGGGTCTGACTTTTGTGGGCTAAGATGCTTCTTATTGGTAGTATATGACTACCTGAAAGCCAATCAAAACATATGTAGTCTTTTTTTTTTACAATCACAGTACATGAAATCTAAAAATATTTAACCGTATAGATTGTTGGCATTGGATAGATGCAACTTGTATTTCTGTATTGTATGTTTTTCTGCTCATATACATTTGAATATGTAAGTAGCTGAGAGAGAGAGAGGTATCACTGGGGTGCCATGCACCATCTAATTTATTTCTCTCTTGGAATCCAAGAGTGCCCCCGACTCCCTGACATCCTATTCTCTGTAGGTTCTTAGGTCTCCAGATGATGCCTTTTCAGCATTGGTGGTAGACATCAGCTGCTTTCTGAGCAGTCACAGCAGCCCTGGGCCTGCCTGTATTGTATTGCTAAGCAACACTTGGCAACCTCCTGCCCACGGTGTTACTTCCGTTTGATGCTTCCCAGTAGCACAGTGGTGCGTCTCTCTCAAGGCTGTGGCTTGTGTGCCGCATTTGGGTGTTGGCATGGCTGCAAGCCACCCCAGAGAGAATGTTATTGACCTGTCAGAGAGTGAATGATTGACACTGGACCCAAGTGCTTTTGTGTAACGGCTTTGGCAGGTCATTACTGGATTATTTCCCAATAAACACCACCCAAAGCTAATTGATTCACCAGTGAGCAATGTGCCAACCTGTTCTGGAGCCCTAGAAGATGCTCAGCACTTCTGCTTGGTAGCTGCTAGCTTGTCAAGCCAATTTCTTTGTGAGGTCACAGGACATCGAATAAAAACAGTGACTTTTGTACTTACCATAATTAGGAGAGCATAGTATTATTTTCCATATATATAAAAAAAAAAACTCACGTTAGGATGTCTGTTCTTCAGGCATCTCAAACATTGATATGAATTCTATTCATACAAGCTGTGTCCTTTTAAAACCAGGAAGGCATCCCGACAAGCATCACATAACCTCCAAAAGTATTGTTAATGGATATGAGGTGTTAATGCAAACATGTGACATTAAAATATCATACGCTAGGCCTGTAGCTCTTGGCATGCTTTATAGAGTAACTCAATGATGGTTTCAATAGTGTGATGTGACTTTTGATACATTCAAATGATAGTATGGAAAAAATGTTCTTTCCACTTGTTTTGAGGGCTGAGTGATTGTGCAGCTGCACCTACTTACCAGCCGACCTCAACTAAACTGCTGGGCTTCTCTGACCCTCAGTTTCCTTTTTGATATAGTGGGGATTCTAATACCTGCATGCCAGGGGATTCCTATGGGAATCAAATGGAATAACATTAGTGAATGTGTTTTGTAACACACTATGGTAATTTAACAGATATATATCATTACCATCTTATTTCCACGCAAGTATTTCTGATTTTAACATAAAGATTTATTTTTTTCTTAAATATCACTGTCATAATAAAAACTGACATCCCTCTAAGACTCAAGAATAAAAGTTGGCAGGTAATCCTAAAGCAGAAAAACTGGAGTTAGTTCTCCAAAGTGTGTGTTGAGCTTGTTTTTGTTTTGAGCAAAGTAGTATGAAAAAAAAATCAAATATCGCATTGCCATTTGCTATTATATATTATGTTTTGTTTCCCTCCAGCTTTACTTTTTTATTATTTATTTGTTTATTTATTTATTTTTTTTCTGAGACAGAGTTTTACTTTGTGGCCCTCAGTAGGGTGCCATGGTGCCATAGCTCACAGCAACCTCAAACTCTTAGGCTCAAGAGTGACTACAGGCACCTGCCACAACACCCAACTAGCCCCCAGCTTTATTAAGGGATCAATGACACGGGCCAGGCACAGTGACTCATATCTGTAATTCTAGCACTCTGGGAGGGCAAGACAGATGGATTGCCTGAGTTCAGAAGTTCAAGACCAGCCTGCAAAAGAACAAGACCCTGTCTCTAAAAAAAAACATCCAGGTGTTGTGGCTGGTGCCTGTAGTCCCAGCTACTGGGGAGGCTAAGACAAGAGGATTGCCTGAGCCCAAGAGTTTGAGGTTTCTGTGAACTATGATGCCATGGCACTCAACTTCAGTGTGACCGAATGAGACTCTGTCTCAAAAAAAAAGAAAGAGAGATATCATTGACATGTATTTATTTAGATATACAATGTGATGTTTTGCTCTATGCATACATTGTGAATGTTACATATCATAATCATGCATCTCTTAACCACAAGGATATCTTCTATGAAATGGGTCATTAGGCAATTCATCACTGGGTGAACATCACAGAATCCCAGATGGGAGATAACATGCCACACACCTGGGCTATGTGGTATAGCCTGTTGCTCTTACCACATGTTCTATATGAGTTCTGTCATCTACTGAAACATCTTTAGGAGGCACATGACTGCATTTTAAATAGCACCTGTTTCCCAGGGTCTATCTATTCCTTCCTTCCCATTAATGGCAGACACTGGGAATATACACCAGTGCTTTCTGACTGTTCTGAACTATCAGAATATTCCTTGCTAATAAACATGCTTGTGGATTATCCCTTTATATACATAAGCCAATTAGTGAATTAAATGAATGGAAAGTGATGAAATAGCACAGAGTGGTTTTTCTGTTTCTTCCTTTTTTTCCTTTTATTTTCTATCCTTTTCTTTATTTTATTTTCCTTTCCTATTCTCTTTTGACATTTATAATTATAAGTATTTCATTTTAGTTAATTATATAATTTTTAAACCATTATTTAGCATCACTTAGAAATAAGCTTTGGAGTACGAAAATGTTGCCAGTTGACTCCTTGGAGAGGCGAATGCTTACCACTTTTGGAGATGTGTCTTCTCACTAAGATCAGGGGTTCCCTCTTCTAGGTAATTAAATGAAACCAGTTTCTGGTAGTAAAATACAGGGATAATCTGTCTATCTTCAAAAATGTTAAGGGTAAGAAAACAATTTTATTGAGGCATCCATTCTAAGAAGAGACAATATGATTTACATTTTACTCATTTATTAGGGTATTTTGACATTTGCCAAGTGTGTACTGAGCTCTTGTTATGTGCCAGGCCCTGTGCCAATGCCAAGGAAACAAGGCCCCCAGGGTGAGCAGGTAAAGAGACACCCGTACAACCTTAGACACGCCTCCTTAAATTTTGCACCTAGAGCACCTCACTCACCTCACCTTGGTCCCAGCCAGGTTACCTTCCTGGCCCTCAACACACAGATGCTGACTCTTCCAAATCAGTCCAGACCACTTCAACAGAGACCTGCTGCCCAGTTGTTACTGCTGATTCCTGACCCTGTTTTGACATCATGAAGCACTTTGCAACAAAGGCAAAAGTCTGCCCCCACCATACCATTTATCCCCCAGAAGTGGACCTCATGGCTCTGAAAATTATCCCTCTGTTTTTTGTAATGAGAAACCAGAAATATAAGAGAACAATGTGAGATTTTCTTCATTAAAAATATGAAACATAAAGAAAGGAGCATTGTGTTTATTATTATTTGGATATTTCCAAAGAGGTAACTAAAATTTTATGGCAGCCTTATTAGTAACTCTATAAATCACTTGACAGCATCTCTGTTTTAAAATCTCTTCTGCATATCAGCAGTAAAATGAAGCACACATTGGAAATTCTGATTATTTCAAACTTCAGACTTTCTTTTAAAGTAATAACTTTAATTCAGTTCTTCCTGGCATAAACTTTTTCATCCCATTATGTCAAAAATTGTATTATCCATCCATTTGTCTGTCAGAACGTCTCCCTGTGGGGCGATAGACTCCCGGCTTCTCTACTCTAAACCTTGCCATTACATTCTGCTATCAAGAGTCACAATTTTCCACGAAAGTCTCTGGTGACTTTTGACAATGTTTTACAGAGAACTAGACCAGGAATCGCAGAGTTAAAGGAAATCTTCCATTCTGGCAATGAATATGTAATAGGCATTACACTGTGCAGTATTCCAAAAAATGTAAGGTTCATTAAGTCTTTCTAAAGCAGGGACTTCCGTGTAGCTTTGAAGGAACCTGTCTTTACAATGGCATTAGCAAATGGCACTTTGGGGCACAGAATATTAATATTGCACATTAAGGAACAAATTTGTTTAAATGCTGTATAGCTATATGTAGATGTTGATGATCCAGAAATAAATAAAAAGTGAATAGTTGTCCAACTTTGTATGTAAATTGCCTTTTGCTTATATACAGAAGAATGCTTTTTCCTCCTAAATTCCTTCATATTAACAAGCAGGAGTGTAACTAATATATAAACTAAAGTCATTCTCTTTAATGAGAATGCTAAATATTTTAAGGAAATGCACGGCTGTGAAATATTGTCAAGGGCATTTTTATACTTAAGTTTAAGAACGCTTATGACTTAACTGTTGAATTATTTAACATATTCAGCCTGCAAGCACTATTTATGTATGTTTTTTAATGTTCTTACTTATGTTGGCTTTTCTTTGCTAAGGATTTAGGACCTTTGATTTCTGTTTATAAAATTTACATTTTTAATCTCCTATTTCTATGTATTTCCCATTTGACAGTGGCAACAATATCCAGAAGGAAAGGGGAGGGGGGGTGGAATCTCATGGAGCCAGAAACGAGGACTATACATGAGAGAAACTTCAGTCACGCAGCTAAGAAAATGAAGCCAACTTTGAGAGCCAAAAATAAAAGTCCTGTTCAATGAACCACCTGTATAACTAAAATAATAGCTACAGAAATATGCACCTGTTTTCTAGGTTTTTTCCCCAGGACATATGCAATAGACAGGGGGCTGCGTTGTCCTGTGCAGTAATATAATCCCACACCACCAACAACTGCTGCTTCAAGTTGTCAGCTGCTGGTTTTCACCTATGTATTGTTTCACAATTATTGTCTAGCCCCAGATTCATCACCACAACATAAAACCACATTTTCTTTCATTTTTCTTCAATTACCCTTGATGCATATTTCTTAAAGGTAGGATTCCACCAAGATTTGAGAGGGATACCAAGTGGAACCACCACCAATGCTGTTCAGGAAATGGAAAGTGACAGTCAACGGTAGTGTGAGGGCGAGTTTTATTTGAGCCATTCCCATTAAATTCTACTCATGTGGTTAATAACATAAAAACTGTCCAAGTGACTTGGGTTGGAAATGCACCTAGAATTTGCTTGAGGCACTTGTGATTCCATAAGAACACCATTTGGGGAAAGAATGGGTAATTTTAAGATGCATTCTTTGGACTACTGGTGTTTCACTTTACAAACTATACAAATGCATGCATGTAATATACATTATATATCTATATATCCCAATATTACTAATGTTACTCAGCCAAAATTTTTGCTCTACACTAAATCTAAAAGTCACAGTAATGAGGCTTCTGAGGGACCAGGCTTCAGCCATGCAGTCGGGGGAGGAACTGAAGGTTTCTATGGCTTGTTTAAACCATTAGAGGTCTTCCAGACCTTGATTTTCATTTTCATTTAGTCCAGTGTTCCCTAATATGTGTTCCATGTTGGGTATAATATTTACTTTGAAAAGGGGAACCCTGATTCAAGAAACTTTGAAAATGCTGGCTCAAACAAAATTCAGTAAGATTTTCAGAGCCTTCAGTAAGTGACCGTGCTTTCTGAATCCTCAAGCAAGATGGATAATAGCTATCATTTTCCAAACACTTTGACCAGGAATCTCTTTTTTATTCTCATTTTTCCAGGGTACCTCCAGACTAATGTTCCACACAGCACACTTTGGGAAACAATGATTCTGTCGATAAATACTGAACCTAGTCTGTGGAACAAGAGACCTTGTCACATCTCTGTGTATGTCCCTAATCGTTATAGTGTCTATCATAAACACCAACCAATAAACAGATCTTAAGGGAAAGAATAAATAAATAAAACAATCTCATGACTTATACCTAAATGAATGCATGCAGATGATTATATCATTTTTATATTTATTTCATTTTCCAAGGGCAAATTAATATACTGTTTAGAGGAAGTGGGGGCCAGTTAGTATAACTGTCATCTGATCTAAAATTCCATTCGAGGAAAGAAACTGAAGGAAGAGAAATCATTTAATTGCATGAAAGATTAAAATCAAATTTCATTTGCTTGTATAGAATGACTACACGTGGACTCACCATTACCAGCTGTGCAAAGGAGTTGGATTGTTAAAAACTTTTTTCCTTTGCACTTTCTACTTGCTACCCCAGAATATGTGAACACAATACCAATTCCATCACAAAAGGGGGAAAAAAGGGTGCGACTAAAAAGGGGTGTGATAGGAGATTTATAATTTACTGGATTAGAGAAATGAACTCTCAGCACAAGGCTAAGTGGCCTTGAAAGGCCTGCACGCCTTGGATGCCTCAGAGGGATACAGATCAAATATTGTTACCATACTCTAAAATTGACATGCTCCATCATGTTTTGAAGTCTCAAGACTTATACAGCTATATGGCTTGTGTTTATAAAACACATCAATTTAAATTAATTTTGTTTTGGGAGTACACTAAGAATTCTAAGACAGCTCAAAGTATCTTGGTACAGCTTTGGTCAGAATTATATGCGAATGTACTAGTAAACAAACGAATGACTAAAGTCACTAACTCTCATAGCACTCTGGGAGGCCAAGGCAGGTGGATCACCTGAACTCAGGAGTTTGAGATCAGCCTGAACAAGAGTAAGACCCTCTCTCTACTAAAAATAGAAAAACTAGCCAGGCATTGTGGCTACACCTGTGGTCCCAGCTACTCGGGAGGCTGAGACAAGGGGATCACTTGAGCCCAAGAATGTGAGGTTGATGTGAACTGGGACACCAGGGTACTCTACCCAAAGCATAGAGTGAGACTCTGTCTCAATATAAATAAGTAAAGTCACTAACCTAACTACAAACCATGAGCATGAGGATATTTAAGTGAATAGTGATATTTCTTTGTATTTATTGAAATTTTCCCTAAATGTAAAAGACATCCACTAAGTTGGTGGTTCTCAACCTTCCTAATGCCTCAGCCCTTTAATACAGTTCCTGTGGGTCGTGACCCATAGGTTGAGAACCACTGCCCTAGGTAGAGATTCCTAACTTGCCCTACTGGAATCACCAGCCTCCAAAATTCCATTTCTTTAAGAAAAACAAACAAAAAACAAGTTCTCAAAGATCAAAATACCTTGACTCTTTCAGAAGGAGTGCAAGAAAAAAACAGCCCTCCCCATCTCCCACTCATGTGAATACAAAGAGCAATTTGGACATGCAAACGCAGGGGTGCCACATGCAGATGGACCACAGGCATTTCCCACCATCACCCCAGAATGTAATGAGCTGACTAAGGAACTAATCAACCTAGAACCAGCTCACAATTACGGGTAAGTCAAGCATCAGAGTTCCAGGGAAGGCACCATGGCTAAACAATTCAGCAGATATTTTTTGGCGTTGGGTCTAAGGTTGAACGTGGGAGTTAGCTAAGACAGGAAACATGCCCTAAGTATGGGGTGCAGTCTCTGGGCACTCTAAAGCATAAAAAACCGTCATAACAAGGAAGAGTTAGCAAGGTGATGACTTCTGATACAAGAATGGGAACTTCTCCTTCCCGTCCACTAATCTGGGAGCAACCTGGGAGCAGACGGGGACTGAGTCAATTCAGTCTCCCCGCCACGTAACTGAGGTCTGCCCTTGGTGATAACTCTCTAACTGCCGGAGAACTGAATTAAATTTATTTTTGTTTAATTTCTCACTCTGATGCTGGTTAAAGCAGAGGTGGAGAAGCTGTAATTACCTCATGCCCTTTGGGCTTCTCTAGCTAAAGAAAAGTCTCAGTATTCAAAGACTAAATGGAGAGAAGTGTGTGGTAACGCTCCTGAAAATAGGCCCATAGTGCCTGCAATAACCTTCTTCCCTTGACTCTTCTCATTAGCTGGGATCTAGTCACTACTGCAATTTATTCTTTTTTGTAAAACCCAGAGTTCTCTATTACCCGGTAAGTGAATTCAATCTACCTACAGGCCAACAGCATTCATAATGGTGCCACTGAGAGACACTGTGATTCTAAGGGGCTCTTGGAATTGAAAAATTATCAAAATAACCCTGGGTTTAGCTTCAATGTGGCATGCTTTCCTGGTAGTACTGGGGTCAACTGGTAATGGGATGCATTTATTCCAAGTGGACCAAAAATTCACAACTGGTTAAGCCAGTGGCTTCAAGCAACAGTTCAGGCAAGGAGAAAAGTGCAGCCAGGGAGACAGCAGACATTATCAAGTGCATACAGTGGTTCAGAAGCAATGCTAAGTTACTTGCCACACAGAGCCCGGCAGCTAACAAAAGGTGGAAACTAGCTAGTGGTGGGCTGGTGTCAGGATGCAGCAGGGTACACTGAGGACAGCCTAGCAGATACATGACATACAATGATCCCAGCAGCAAACAACAAAACATGACCCAGAAAACAAGCTCATGATTAACCAGGATTCTTACAGCGAGAAGAGAAATGCAGACACCACTCTCCAAGAAAGCTAGAAAGGTCAATTTAGGCAACCAGACTGAGGAGGGTTGAAGGAGGCAAATAAATGGTACTCAGTCATCAAAACTTGCAAAAGGTAAGAAAGGGGCTTGGTTTAAAATGCAATCGGGAAAGAATGCCAGTGACTGGTCACTCGAGAGCAGGGTAGGTAGGAATTACAAAGAGACAAAAGGGAACTTCGGGGGTAATAAATACATTTATTGCCTTGATGACAGTGAAGATTTCATGGGTATACAAATACGTCAAAACTTATCAAATCACATCTTAAACATGTGCTGTTATTGCATGCCAATTACACTTCAATAAAAATCTTAAAGAAGTGAAGGAGGAAAAGGCTAACCTCAAGCCTACACTCAGTGTTCAAGGCCTAAGCATGAAAAATAACAAAGCTGAAGGTTGTCAACTGTTGACTTGGGTACTAAAGTGGCTCTTCTGCCTGCTGAGGTAAAGTGGAGGAAAAGAGAGGAGCAGATCTGACTTATGTACCTGTACGTGAACTCACTTTGCCTCTGACAAGCAGAGAATTCTAATCAGAGAAAATGTTTGCCACAGTGCAGAGAGGAGAACTGCGTGCCCGTCTGGGAGGGCCCAGCAAGCTGTCTCTCACCAGGTCTTACTGGCAATAGTCATTTCCTGGGAGCCTTTATTCTGATGACCACAGGGTAGCATGAAACTGTCATGGTTAAGAAGGATCTGCGTTTCTGATAGCCTCTGGAACCTGTTGTCACAACAGCCAAGAACAGCTCATGTCTCACTGATAGACTCATGAAGCCAAGCTCAGAAGACTCAGATGTAAAACCTGAGTGCCCGTTTATTTAATTACAATGAGAAATATTATTTTTATTCAGACAAAAATCCTCGAGTCTGTCTCTCCAAGTAGCTTTCTCCTCAAGACTAGAGCCTCATAGGAAGGTGAACCTTGGTTCACCTAAAAACAAACATGACTCAGGATGAGGAAGAGCTGTGGGACTGCTGGTGTGCTAGATGATGTGGCGGGACGTCCCTGACTACATCATGGAATCTAGACAGTCCTGGATGAACCAAGGTTAAGGCCATGATTCTCTTCTTCCTTACAGTTTACATCTGACGAGTCCATCCCCTAGTAAGCATATTATTTGTGTAGATTTGACTTGGCTTGCAGCCAGGTATTTTGAACATGAAAGTCAGCCCATTACTGTAAGAAGATTTTGCTTATCTGTGCTCTGACCCTGTAGATGTTGACTTTAATATTTAACTCTCAGGAGGAATTTTTTTTTTCCTTATTTATATCATCCTGGATAGATATCTATAACTTCCAAGTACTAACTATAGCATGTATCCAATACAATTATGTTCCATAAGTTCATTGTTCCAAAAAATAATTACTGAATTCTGAAGCATACAGAATAAGTAACCATGTATAATATCTGCCATAACTCTCTGACCACCATTCATTCAGTTATCCTACTAGCAAAGATTTCGCTCTACTGTAAGAAAATGAGGTCTTTTTAATTTTTTATTGATACATTATAGTTATACATATTTTGAGGTACAGGTTATATCCTGATATATGTATATAATATGTAATGATCAAATCAAGGTAATTGGGATATTGATGGGGACCTTTATGATAGGTGTGGATTCATCTGGCCACAAACAGAGCAGCACTTCCTTCTTGACCACAAATGGAAATCAGAATGGAGAGACGCCCATTTCCTTTGTGAACATTTCAAAAACACAAATAAGAAGCATGGGTTTGTTAGGATCTGGATTAAAAAACATTGTTTAAGAAGCCTGTGAAATTCAGGGATGCTTCTCTCTGGCTTAGATAGATTTTTGATTCTTTTTAACACAGTGAGAATAAAACTACAAGAGTCAAGGGATAGAGTCCAGGCAAGGGTTCCACTTTGCCCTAACTCCCATAGCCAAGCAATAGGAAGCCTTCAATGGACAGAGCGTTTTGGAACCTGAAGCTGAAGTGGGATGGCTCATCCAGAAGTAGGTTGAGTGTAGCCTCTGGTGAGTCCCTTAGAGGAACAACGGATAACTTGCCAGCAAAGCAGGTAAAGGGGGAAATTATCCAATTCCTTTTGGTACCTTTGTTGAGGCAGAGACTGACCCTACGCAAGCAACCAGCTGCAACTTCCCTTCCCATTTCTCAGAACATAAGTTTCTCCCTAATTATCAAGATATTTACATCAAAAGAACAGTCAAATGGGATTATATACAGAGACTTAAACAAGGTATTTGCCACTATCATGACTTCTTCTCTTTAATACCTATATTTTGGGAGGGGAAAACAGGCCTTTAAAATGCCTTAATTAAAAATGATGGGTGATCACCAATCTGTCTCTGTTACTTCTTTTAAGAAGTGTAGAGAATCTCAGGTCCCATTTTAAAGAACAGACCCGAGGTCTGGCATGAAAAATATTGTCATATGGACCTTGTGCCTGCCATTGTCCACAAAGGGAAGGGCCAGGCCACATGCTGGGAGCTGGCACTTGCACATATGTGAAACAATTAATTGCTTGGGCCGTTTGTTCTCTTTGGCTTTGTTGATCAAGTTGGGAAATAGGCAACCACTGTACTTTAAGTCAGGGAATGGGGGTTGGAATAATTCATGGAATAACCAAAACAGAAAGATTTTGTAGCTGACAGGGACATTAGGGAGCCTCTAATCCAGTGATTTATAATATTAAAATTTTTTTAATTTTTTAAATAAAATTTTACATAGAACCACTAAATAACATCATATTGTAATAGAACTGATTAAATGGACACCAGTACATGGGATTCTGAAGCTTGAAAACCACTGGTAGCTGTTTATATGTTGGTTTCAAATTAGTATTAAGTACATTCTTGAGATACTTGATTAAGAAGAATGTGTTTCAACTCCAGGTAAACACAAAAGATATAAAGTCTCCATCTTTTCTTATGGCTGGATAGTATTCCATGATATACACATACCACAGTTTGTTAATCCATTCATGGGCTGATGGGCACTTGGATTGATTCCACATCATAGCAATTGTGAATTGCAAATGTGCAATAAACATTCTGGTGCAAATGTCCTTGTGGTGAAATGATTTTTGTTCTTCTGGGCGCCCCCTGGGTGAAAGGGTCAACTACATCTTGAATTTTCAACTACAACTTGAACTTGACCTTAGGGTTGAAAACAATGTAACCTGAACATTTGTACCCTCACATTAATCTGAAATGAAAATAAATAATCAAATAAACAAAAAGAAAAAAGAAAGAGAACACTGGGTAGCATAAAGCCTCTCATTTCTCAGTGTAAGAAATGAGAGGTCTTCTCCCAGGAGAAGACTAGAAAATGTTCTTCCAAACTGCCGCCCACCACACTCCCTATCTCATAAGCAAAGCCATCTGTCCAGAAAAGACCATGTGGAATCAAAGTGAACCAGTGCCTACTGTCCCTAGGTGCCCTAACACCCAAGCAGCGATGGTTGTATGCACAGTATTATTGTGACAGTGGTAGCCACAATGGCAGTAGTAGCAATAGTAGCAGCAGCAGTGGGGGCAACTCATATCCACAGACGACGTTAAAGGTTGCACATAATAGCATGTGCTGGTCAGCGGGATGGTCCAAGGTAGATACGGAATAATATCATTATCCTCATTTTACAGAAGAGGAAACAGGTTTGGAAAGGTTAAGTGACGTTCTTGCTCAAGGTTATTTGTGGCAAACTAGGTCATCAAGTTGTAAAACTTGTGCTCTTTTCCCTACTCCATCATGTCATCCTATTTCGAATACCAAACTTTTTCCAATTTCCTTCATTTCCTGAAAAATAGAGTGAAAATGGAGCACATCTAAGAAAATAACCATTCTACTTGGCATTCCATCAACAGTTTGAACTGGAATAGATTCAGATCTTCTGCAAAGAGGACCTACAGCAGGCTGATCAATGGAAAAAGTCCGTGAAAGCATGGAACTCAAAAATTCATCTGTATACATGCTAAATAGTTTAGCTGAGCTTAAAATTTATAAAAGCAGATTATTTGCCAATCTTCTGCCCTAAACCTAGGCTTTGTCTTTGAATCAGCTGTGTGAAGTTCAAGTTGTCTTTCTTGCATAAACCACACCCATAGTTTCCATCTGCTACGATTTCTAATCTCAGTTTCTTTAAAGTGGGGTGAGAACTAAGGCACTTGCAAAGCAATCTGAATGTAAAGTGCTTTTAAAGTTAATGATCTTCCCCCAATCCTTTGCAGATGTCTTATGCATGCCTAATTCAACAGTACATTTTTTTAGCGTATTGCTTTTATCGAGTAGTCCCAAACTGTGCATTTCAACATCAGAGCAACAATTCCCTTCTTTTTGCAGTCATTATTTTAAATATTTAACTCAATGACACAGTAACAAGACAAAGAACAATTGGCATAAACCCATTGAAAAACAAATACCAGGCTATGTGTTAGCAAATACCTCCATTGGTGGTAGCAGAGAGGCAATAATGCATGAAAGACTAGCCTTCCTAGCCACACACATCCAACAAGCTACGGGCCTTGTTTGTATGTTTTCGAGTTAATAAGGCGCACTGCTTAATTGTGAAAACTGTTAGGCAAAGGGTCTATCTGGAGAACTTTCCCTGAATTCTGAATGAATCATTCTTGTTTATATTACTTTGCACATGTACTAGGAAGTTTTTCACATGTACATCTATTTTCCCAGTTGGTTCAAGCTCTCACAAAATGAAGACATTTCCTTCATTAAAAGAAAGAAAACAATTTTCCTCTTCACCCACTGTATCCATAATCAATACAGGACCCTTCCCCTAACAGAGCCTCGAAAAAATGTCATTAGCCAGAACATCAGGATGAGGAGAACACCCACCCACCTTCCGAAATGCAACGCAGAGTGCTTTCCCTAGGCACCCTGAGTTCTGGTCAGGGTACGTGGTTCTCAACTCCTGGGATGCCTCGCTGTGTGGGGCAGTAAATGTGAAGGCACTTAGAAAACAAACAAAAACGTGTTGTGCTGTGAATTGGGTACTCTAACTCCTAGCACAACCCCTTCCCTCTCTGCACCCCACACATCTCTCCCAGCAATAACAGCCAGACCTCCCTAGACCATCAACTTTTCACAAACATAGGTTTTCTAGGATTTTAGGGACAAGACGACACTGATGCTGTGACTAACATCTGCAGGCCTCATTTATCTTGGGGATGTCCTGAAAGGGACCCAAAATTGGAAGCTTGGGTGGGTTCCTAGCATCAGAAACTAAACAGGAAGGAGAAAGTGTGGTCAGGTAGCCGCAGTCCATACAAATCCTCTATTACCCTCAAAACAATCCACTTGAAAAATGGCAATATTTTTGTGCACCAGTCTCAAAGTCCCTGCTTGAAGAATGCTTGTAGCAAAGCTGTATTTCCTCTTTGAGAGTTTTTTGAAGAATGCGTTTAGGTAGGAGCTAGTCCTTTCTTCCAGAAACAGCAAGGGCTATCTGTCAATCTACCAGCAAGCCACTCATCAAGTTCTCTCAACAAAGGGTTAGGGCAGCAAGCCCCCACAATAATGTGGAAACAGAAATATTACAAAGTAAAGGCTTATAAAATAATAAAAATTCTACTTACTCCAGATACCTCCCTGTGCCTTTGGCAAAATACCTTAAGCATTCCACATACGGCGGGTATTGTCTTTATAAGATGGCACCTCATAAAATGGTATTAAATATCACCAACGGGGCTTCATATTTCATCCGGCAGGGTTTAGGCCAGGCATGTTCTATATCACACATTATTAGAATGACATCTGCTTTGCAAGTTGTGTACCCAGGAGCCTACCCGGATCACTCATTTCAGCACTCATTCTCGAGGCTTCCGTGCCTTCATAATGCCTAATATGTTTAACTCATTTTGAACAGAAGTCTAAAGCCTGCCACGGCCCTCTGGCCAAAACTGTAGCTGTCAGACAACGGAGACGGCTATCAAACGTTCCTCATTTATCATTAGTGGCGATGCAGTTGTACAGAAAAATGTGCCCACTGTACTGAGAGGCTGTCAATTGTTCCCCCCTATAAAACTCCTCTTCTCAAATAGCGACATTTCTCTGTGGAGGCCCTGCCATTACATTTCGCTCCTTTTCCCACAACACTGAATTCATAATGCAAAGAAAATGGGGAACATATATTCATCCAAATGGTCTCTCTACTACAAAATGAATAAGGAGATCATCAATGGCTGCATCAGTGCAGGGCCGCATGTGTCATTGGAGGAAATTAATAGAATCAGCCCAGAAAGAGTGAAAAGGAGAGAAAAAAAGAAAGAAAGAAAGAAAGAAAGAAAAGAAACAGGAAAAAATCACCCACAGGTTTTATGCTTTGGTTGAATCTTGAATAATGAAGGCATGCATCTTGAAGTTGGAATTGACCTTGGAATTGCTGTTTTGCTCCCAAAGTAGGTGACAGGCACTACAAACTTGCCAGCTGAGGCAAATTTACCAACCTCTGGCCCTTGGTTTGATCACTGATGATGGTTCTTCTGGTATTCTCTTCCCACCTGTAAATTGTGCTTACCAAGCCAACTCCCAGCCCCAGAGACTTCCCAATTTTTTAATTTATGTTTTCAGCCTGCTCAGGGATGACCTATATAACAGAAGGAAGGATGGAAGGAAGGAAGGAAGGGAGGGAGGGAGGGACGGAGGGAGGGAGGAAGGGAAAGAAAGAACTCAGGTAATACTTGGGTAATGATTAACATTATTATTGTTGGGCTCAGGATTACTATTAGGATTTGAAGTTCTGGCTTTACCACGTTATTTCTCCTCCACCCACATGGCTGCCTCTTCCCTATCAAATACCTTAGCCATCCCTTATATAATTCTGCTGGGAGAAAAAAGAACTCAGAGGAATTTGAGATACCTCCAAGTTGCCTGTGTCTTCAAAGGGAGAGAGTGAGAGTGTTTTTAGTAATGGTAACACATCCTTATTGACTTCCAAGGGAGAGGCCTTGTGAATAAATTTATTCATGGTATCTCTGTCAGAACAGAGTTTATTACCCCATTTTAAAGACATGAAAACAGAGTACCATGCCAGAGGATATGGATAGAAATAAGCACCAGAGAGATAATGAAAGCATTGCCATAGGCTTCAGGAACTTGCCCAAATCCAGGCCATTTTCCCTTCAGGAGCAACAAGAAAGCTCATCCTCAGACATGAGTAAACTCCAGGATATATAAAAACAACCAATACAGCCAAAAAGAAGTAATCCATTTGACACACCCTGAATGGACGGCAAACTCTCAAATTCTTATGGGATGATTTGGGGAATGGAGCAGTAAAAGTTTGCTCTCTCTGCATTTGTCCCATTTTTCTACAGAGCCCAATTCTGCTTCTGTCCAAGGTATAACCTGCCTCCTGGGTTGGATGGCTGACTCCAGAAGATCAGGGAAGGTGATGACCAGCACCTGGCTGAACCAGTTCCCAGTCTTGTCTCCTTGACACCCATTCCTGGCCACCTCTGCCTTTTGCAGAGCTCCCTCCTTCCTGAGTGGAGAAAGGAGCAAGACCCTTGAAGACCCTCATGAGCTCTGTGACTGTGGACAATTCCACTGCGTAGCATTTAACTCTCATCCTGGCCGGCTCTGCACAACCTTTTACCCAAAGTACACCCTATATTTTCCAGTCTCTAGGCCTGTGATTTTCAACCTGTGTGCCGTGGCTGTGAGTGGATCTTAGGTGAGCTATGAACATTTTTAAAGATCATTAATTCAATTATTTTCAAAAGAAGTTCAAAGCACAGTAAGCATATTCTCTTTTTTAATCTTTTTTTTTTGATCAGCATTATTTAAGTGCCATGGAAGTTTAACTATAGGTTCTCATGCGCCGTGATATAAAAAAAAGGTTGAAAAACACTGGCCTAGGTCCAGCAGGGTTGCCAGTCCATGTGTTCTCATTTCCACAGCTGTGTCTCTCAAGTTCCAGAATTCGTCCTCTTTTTCCTCTCCCAGTGGTTTCTAGGAAGGAGCTCAATATATTATTCCCCGAATAACTTTTCCCTGACCCAGTGTTTTTGCCTCTAAATCTATACTTTACTACAAAACACTGGGGCTGGAAGTACATGATGAACTGTCCTCTTGCTTATAGTTTCAAAATATGGTCTCCAGGCTCCCTAATCTTCTTTAATTTTCTCCTCCTTTCATCTAAATCACCTTTCACCTTTTTTTCCCCTGCTTACTCACAGTGATCCAGGGTTATGGATTCAAAGCATGTTCTTCATCAGATCCTCAGAGGGAATTTATGGTTTCTAGTGGAGCTGTTTTACTGAAAACTTGATCAACTTTAATATTTCTCTTACATTCTTTGGCACAATTCATTTCAACTCAAAACTGGCAACTTAGCATTGCAACCGAATTGCAGATAAATCAATCAATCCGATTCCATTCATTAAACACTGAAGGTACAGGTAACACCATACTTCTCCTTGAGAGGCTTATAGTTTAGAGAAATACAAAGAATGTCTCTGGATTTGATACCTAATGTGGCAGAGCAATAAAATAATGAGATTTTAAGAAAATGATAGGAACAGTAGAAGGTCAGAAGAGCAGACTGCACAGACCAGAATGGAAAGGAAGCACCTTGTGGAGAACACTTATGAGTCTCGTTCTAAACCTGGAAGTCACTGAAGGATGTAATGATTATCGTAGAACAAATGAGGGAGGAATTTTCAACTAATCAAGACAGCAGGATCAGAGGCTAAGAGGCCATTGTCTGTTTAAGTCATTTGAAGAAACAGAAGAGAAGAATCCTAGCATTGGTCAAGTGTTTTGCTCATTACTTTAGAAATGGCTTGGAACAATTTTCTCTTTCCTGCAACCATCCTCTTGCTCATTGGCTCAACCAAGGAAAGTTAAAGAACCAAGTAGAAAATAAATGTTCATGGGATGGTGGCTTTAGGGTGGGGAGAAGAATATACTTTGACCAGGCCAATCAGTGGGGCGGGGTAATGGTGACTCTAGCTACCTCTGCAGGTGTCCAGGGAGCAATGGGGGGTGAGAGGGAAGGCTTGTGGGCTCTTCTGACAGCAGGAACAAGCTGGCATCTTTGCCTTAGATGTCTGTCACTTCCATTCTGGCTGTGGAGTTTTCTGCGTGAAGCCAGGCCAAACCCACATTGCCATACAAGGTTTAGAGAAGTTGCCCATTACCAACTAGATATTCCTGTGTGATTGTCCAACCTCAATAGAACCACAGACCATTTCATTTTTACTGTTGTTACTTCCCTAAGTTGTTCCTCCACCTGCATGGCCACTACTTCCCAGAGCTCTGCTCTCAGACGTCCATGTCGGGAAGAAAAAGAAACAGATCCATGTGTGGGTACAAACCGAGAGTGTCTGCCGATTACAGAGGATTGTTCCTAAATCCAAACTTCAGAAGGCATCGTCAGTACATTTCTGAAACTGGCATTTCTGACACTATGACAAGTTGACAGAATGACTATTTCATGTTTATTTAGGTGGAGAGGACAGGTCTTTAAACAGCCCTTAAATCATCCTATGCCAGTAGCACTGCTCTGCCTTTGTTTCAGAAGGTGTGGTGCTTACATGGCAAGGTAAAGACCTTAGAACATAGTAAGTTTCTTGAGGACAAAGGTTTTGTCTGATAATTACAACCTGAAATTTCAAAGATAGTTCACATTTAGCAACCCACTGTCCAGCCTCCCTAAGCATTCCAGGCTGGGATTTGAGGGGAGTGCTTCGTGCTAACCTCAATAAATATAAATTACAGACTTCCCTGGCCTCAGAAATTCCTCCATCTATCACATAAGCTTTCTCCATGTTTTCCTGGCAGTAATTTCAATTTCTATGACAGAAAAAAAAAAAAAACAGAAATAAAGAAAAAAAAAGTTGTGGTCTGAGCCACAACTTTAAGGTTCATTTAGCCTAGATTTTTATGCATGAACTGTACAATAACCCCAATTGAAGGTGTATTTTTTATATCGAAGGTGAGAGACCAATTAGTAGCTGTAACTCCTTAAGCAGATGGTTATCATATGATAACAGAGGTGCCTGTCCTATCCTTGGCCATTAGAAAGTCATCTTTTTTTTCTAATATCTTTCTCTAAAAGAAAAACATATTAGGCAGACAGATTGCACGGCCTAGATACCTCTGCAGAGTTGGGTTTATAGCAGGACATGTAGAACCCAGGCATCTTGTTCTTGAATTACTAGTCATATTTAGCCCTTAAGAACGAGTTCCCAGATAAAATATAAGAGCAGAATTTCAGGTGCAGGCAGAGAAACAAAGCTGATAAAATTCTTAGTTTCTGGGCTCTATCCCAAACTGGAAATGGTAGACATGCAGTAGTTGGCCCTCTATTACCTGCAAGGGATCCTTGCCTTGCACAGCTTGAAAACTCAGACTGTAAAGGAAATAGCCTGGACTTGGAGTCTGCAGGATCTGGTTTAAATTTCAGCTGTGTGTTTTACAAGCTAGGTCACCTGAATCCATTTGCTTGAACATTCTAGCCTCAGTTTTCTGTCCTACAAAACTGAACTAATAATCACAACTTTTGAGAGAGATGAATATTAAGTGAAATTACAAGTGGAAAATCACAAAGCCTGGCACTTTCACCTTCCCTTGGAAATGCAGGCTAGGAGGAGGGACATCACACCGGTCACCAAGAAGTTGAAGGTCAAAGTCTAGAGTGGCTGAGCACTCTTGTCGTCAGCACAGTTGCTAAGAGCACAAACTGGAGGTCTGATGAATGCGAGTTTGACTCTTGGTTCCATCTCTTGCTGAGTGGGTGAACTTGAGCAAGACGCATTACTATTCTAAGTTCCAGCAGCCTCATGTGTAGAATGGGGCATTACCTACCTGGTTCATGGAACTGGTGTGACCGCTACAGGAGACAATTCACATGAGGAGTTTATCAGCAGAGGGCATGGCAAATGGCAAGCATCTTTCCTCCTTCTCTCCTTCCTTCCCTTCACCCCTCCTCTTTGTTCTTCCTTTCCTTCACTTTTCCCTCATCATCTTCATCTACTCTTTGATACACTCCAAGCAACTGTCACTTTCAGTAATCTAGAATGGACTACACTAGAGCACCTTCCCTGGAGACCCTGAGCTTTCTTCTGTGCTCAGAGAGAGCAGGGTTACTTTCTCTAGATAATGAAAAAAAGTCACCTGGCCGAGAGCTGCAGTTTGCTGGGTCCTTGGTCTTGAATTCAATCCTTTCCCTCCTGCCGGTCACAGTTTCTTCATCTGTAGAATGAAGGGATTCATCAAGGTCTCTTGCAGTTCCAACAGGCTGAGGCTTCTCAGGCCTACTCCTACAGTCCTCTCTTCTGAAACGTCCCTTCCTTTCTGGCCATCAATGCCCTGTCCCATGATCAAATGTTAACTCAAATTTGTTGTACTGCTTTTCAAATGTTTGCCTAATAAATGAGTAAATGAACATTGAGACTGGGTGACTCATGCAGGATTTACTGGGAGTCTGCTCTGGTTCCCATGACGTTGAATAGTCTGTCCCAGTCTCTCCATCTTGTGAGTTTTGATAGTCTCACAGTGCATGCAATACAATTTAATATTTACTTCCTCCACTAGCTTCCTCAAAGCAAAATCTACTTTATTTAATGTTAGAAACTTAGTGCCTTCTTAGCTTAGAACCTGGTATTTTATAAATATTTCAAAAATGGATCCTGCAAACTCTACTGATTAAATGACTAAAGCGTTTATCTTGTAGGTTTATACTGGCTAACCAGAGAGTAAATCAGTTGAGGCTAAGGATTGTGCACTTTTTATTTATTTATTTTTATTTTTTTTTATATTTTTTTTATTAAATCATAACTGTATACAATGATATGATTATGGGGCATCATACACTCACTTCATAAGCCATTTGACACATTTTTATCACAGTGGTTAACATAGCCTTTCCGGCGTTATCTCAGTTACTGTGCCAAAACATTTACATTCTACATTTACCAAGTTTCGCAAATACCCCTGTAATATTCTGTACTGCCTTTAGATCTGGGTAGAAAATGAAGTAGGTGCTCCAAGATACCTGTTTGTCCTTACATTACAAACTCCATCTCTGTATGTATGATGAAATTCTTCTGGACAACTCAAACACTAAGGCCTGGTCTTCAACAAAATCCCAGAGCTAGAACTACTCCTAAAGCTGAAGAAACGATGATTCTTGGAAAGATGGTAGAAAGAAAATGGCTCTCCAAATGTTTATTTTAAAAATGACCTGAGGCCCACATGCATATAAGTAAGCAGTCTAGAAAGCAGCCCCTTTCCTCACCACAGTGAGGAACTCTTCTCCTCCTTAACACACACAGGTGTTCTAACCTTTGATGACTTGCCTCCTTCAAGGAAGGTTCTGATAATTAGCATCCTTTTCTTCATAAAGTGTTGGAGCTGTGGGGGTTGAGGGGCAGCATGCCTTGAGCCCTATACCTGCTCAAGAGATAGTTCAATATCTGTAGGGATGGCTCAGTGCCCATAGCACAGTTGTTACCGTGCCAGCCACATACACCAAGACTGTTGGGTTCAAACCTGGCCCGGGCCAGCTAAACAACAATGTCAACTGCAACAAAAAATAGCTGGGCATTGTGGCAGGCACCTTTAGTCCCAGCTACTTGGGAGGCTAAGGCAAGAGAATTGCTTAAGCCCAAGAGTTTGAGGTTGCTGTGAGCTGTGACGCCACGGCATTCTACTGAGGGCGACATAGTGAGACTCTCTCAAAAAAAATCTGTAAGGATGGCTCCAGTTAAAGTGGTCAGCATCGTAGTCATCATCACTTTGTCCCTAGCCTTCTCCTTTTCCTCCTCATCTTCTTCTTCCTCCTAGTAAGCCTTCTGCTTCTCCTTTTTTATCTCATTCATCAGTACTCTTCAACAAATGACTTATAGCACAGCATGTACTACAAACAGGTGTTCTACTTCTGCGTTTAAGGAATCAGCTCAGTCAAAATAGCTCTGAGAAATATCCTGGCCCTTGCTGGAGCAGAGATAGGTCGTTGACAGTGGAGGAAATATCAGCGCTGCTTATGCTTGCCCTGCAAACACAGCTTGCTGTTCTTCTTTTTGATGAAGACCATAAAAACTCAGTGTCTCTCTCCTGAATAAGGAGATTCTGTGTCATGGAAGCTTCTGTCCCCTGATTAAATATTAAAGAAGAGAGTTCATTGATTGACTTGACTGCTGTAAACTAAGGTTGAAAATACTCTACAGTGGGAGGCACATGTAGTCCCAGCTACTTGGGAGGCTGAGCCAGGAAGATCGCTTGAGCCCAGGACTTCAGCCTGAGCACAACATAGTGAGATTCTGTCTCTAAAGGGTAAATAAATAAATAAAACCTCCACAGGCCCACGCTCCCTAGTCTACTGGTGGCCATGCTTTGGAGCACAGGACAATTGTAATTAATTGAGTGATTTTGCAGAAAGCATACCTGCACTAAAAAGCACTACAAGTATCACTCCTTGGCATGTCCACTGAAACCAAGTTGGGCACTCAGGGGTTAAGCCAGGATCAGCAGACCAAGGAGGCCGATTCTGCCTGTGGCTATCACCAGTCAAGTCTGCTGCCCAGGGCTTGAGATACAGCTTGTGCTTTCAATGCAGCACAGTCATTTTTAAAGAAATAATCATTCCACATTTACAGTGGCATCAAACTGGTAATTTAGTAGTGTGGTTCCTTTCCCAGTTAGCTAATCAATCCCTTACATTTAAGGGTGGAGACAGAGAAAGAATATATGAGCAGATCAATAATTGAGTTCCATTTCCTTTTTTTCCTTCTATTACAGCATGTTTTGAGTAAAGTTTTCAAATTATATCAAATAATAAAGCCTTCTATGAGCTTTTTTCTTTTCCTACCAACAGTTACTACGAAAACTGATGGGCGCTGTACTCCTTTGATATATATATGCACACAGACCCCTCTCCGGAATGCTGCCTCAGTGCCAGACATGCTGACGGCTTCTGACATATTCTTTCATTTTTTTCATGGATTGTTTCATCTTCATAGGAGGCTGAAGTAGAGGAGTTGCCCTTTTAATGCTGCTCCTAAACTTTATGTTTCTGCTACAATTAGGCCATTTCTCATCATCTCCACTCAAGGCTGATACATTTTCAAAGAATTTACTTGCCACATTTCTTCCCATTATTAAGTTCAAAGTTGTGCCAAGAAAATCACATTAAACGGCACTTGAATTTTTGGCCCTGCTTCATCTTGGCATCAAGCTAGGCACAGCACACACGATTTTGAGAGGTGCTGGCAGTTCTACCTGTTGGGATATTAAGGTGACAACACAGCAAGGAAGCTGAAGCTCCAGGTGACAATCCCTCATGGGCAGTAGTCATACCTTTCTTCCTCTGCCCACTCCACCCCCAGCCACTGGACAAACAACAGCTCAGTGTTTAGTAGGTGCCATCCCTGCCTTCAATCAGCTTCCTTTCTGGGGCAGGAGAAAGACATAATCAAAACGAATACAACACAAGGCAACGTGGGGGAAAAGTCCCTACGAGAACTGATGATTCGTAATAAGCACTGGGAGTGCTTCACCAAAACTGAGCTGAGTCTTAAAACTTCTAAACAACATTTATTGATAAGCTCCCAATTTTAAAAAGCATCGCCTTTTTAAAAAATAGTCAATAGAAAGTATTTGAATATATAAAAATTAGGCGATATTTGAAAATATAGATAAGCACAAAATGTGAGTCCTTTATATTTAGGGGAAAAAAGAAAAAAATGTATAAGTCCTTTATAATTTGACCATCCTTCCTTCTTCTACTGAAGTATATTAAGCAAAAAGGTAAGTCTCTTCCTGGCTTTCATTCCCAGATTCCAAAGGGTTAACAGAGCAATGCATATGACTCCAAATTTATAATCTGCTGTTATATGAATGTGTCCCTCTTGCCCCACCTCTAACATACAGGCAATTTAAGAAAACCAGCTCTGAAACCTAACTGCCAGCTTCTAATCTCAGCTCACCCACCAACTAGCTGCATGTCTTTAGTCTAGATTCTTAACCTCTCTGTGTATTATTTTCCTAATATGTAGAGTTAATAATATTATATAGTGTAGGTCTGTTTTAAGAATGAAAGGAAAAAATTAATATAAGCAGTTTCTGGCACATGGTAAGCCCTCGAATACAGTGGTAGTAGTATAGATAAACATATGGGCATAAACTTTGTTTTAAAATATAAAATCAAGCTATACATGTTATACTGTATATGTTTTCCTATTCATAACTCTTACCTTTTCATAAAATAGTTCATAATGGTTAATTTGATTCTTTTTTATAACTATATTGTAAGATTATCCCAGAATTTATTTAGCCAGTCCAGATTACCACTATGAAAACTTTGCGACTACATTTTTATGCATTTCTCTTAATATTTGTGTAGGATGTATTCCTAGAAGTGTGATTTCTAGGTCATAAAGTATGTACATTTAAATGTTTCATTAGAGAATAAAAAATGAGCTTTCAAAAAGATTGCACAATTCACAACTTTACTGATTTTACATGATAGTACTCCTTTCTCTACCATCACTAACAGTGACTTTTTAAGTAGTTTTTATTTGCACTGATTTAAGTTTTAGTGGGAAGGAACACTGGGATGAAATGATTAGCCTATGTGACTAGTTTAACATAGCAGTATCTAGAACATCAAAATTTAAATAAAATATTCTTACTGATGGAACATCTTTTCATGTTTACTCTTCATAGCTTGATAGCTCTTCAAGTTTTTATTATCTTTTTATTTTATTCCCACTTTATTTCATTTTCTTAATGACTTTTAGAGGTCTTTGCATGATTGATACACCAACCCAACAAGGAATAAGCAAATATGTTCTCCAGTCCTCTCTTATATTTCAGTTTAATGTCAGGTAGAATTTAGATTGGTAAAAGTTGATAAGGAAGGAATTTCAAGAAGAGGAAATAGCATTTACAAAGAAGCACAGCTTTTAAATGGAAGCTAGACTTCAAGAACATTATGTAGACTTCTGTGGGGAAACATACGTGGATATAAAATAAGAAAATATTCACATACAGTCAGCCTCAAGTGCCATCCTAGAACACATGAGCTTTATTCTTAAAGCAATAGTAACCTATCAAGGACAAAGAAGAGAAAGGCACCAAGATATTGAGAGTTCTCAGTGTGGGTCAATCATCTTCAAGGGGGATCAAGGCAATAAACACCAGGTTGCCCAGCTCCAGCAGGAGACACTTGTCACTATTTAATTCTGCAGTAATTGTGGTCCCCAGATTTGTACATGGCAAGTGTTGGTCAGGGATCCTTTAGAGAGTCTGCCAAAAGTCAAGAAACTTCTTCTTGAAGAAATTCACATTCCAAGAATACTTTGTGTTTAATGTTACAGTTTTCAGGGACACATTATAATCTACCCACTGACACTTAAAGGCTCAATTACTCAATATTCTGAGCCGCTGGTTGGGTTTTTATGTGACATTGGAATTTACTACTCATGGAGCTCAAAGCTACAGTACAGTTTGGGTTAAGCCAGACTATGGCACATTGAAACTCTTATTTGTAGGCTACCTAAATGCACTCTGGAGAGCCAGGCCATTCCTGAACAGCATTTCAAAGCAGTGCTACTCAACAGATACACTCCACAAGTCACAAATATGGGCCACATGCACAAGTGGGTGAGTTTTCTATTTTTTATTGAAAAAGGTAAAAGAAATAGGTAAAATTAACTTTATATTTATCTAATCTGTCCAAAATATAACCATTTCCATATGTAATAGTATAAAATGTTATTAATTATATATTTTACAATTTTTTTTCATACTAAGCCTTGAAATCTGGTGTGTGTTTCATACTTACATTGCATCTCAATTCGGAGGCATCCCACTTCAAGGGGTCCAGGGGCTCATGAGACCAGCAGCTGCCACATTGGACGATACAGTTCTATATTAACATTTCTTTTTCTCTAAACCCTTTTTCCTCCTAGCATATCCATTTAAACCAAATGAAGGAGCAGTGACCATGCTGATTCTCATGTTCCATCAAACTCTTTTCTTGGACATTCTCACTATATTACAAATGTAAAATAGTTACGTTTTCTTTCTATAGATCATTACACTTTAAGCTTGGCATCCATTACAGAATGGGAAAAGTCTATCCAGTGGGGGAAAAATTCAAATGGTGAGGAAGAAGAGAAAAATATCACTACCAAAGCAGGTAGTGTTTTATAAACTGCAGCATTTGGGGGAACACATAGGTGCACCTAGAGTTAAATCTTTATGTGGCTACTCACTAACTACCAGCAAATTCCAAGTTGGGCACTGCTGACCTGAGTATTTGTTCCATTGTATTTTAGATGGTCGAGATACCAACAGTGACAATTCTGACAATCCAGGTGGTCCTAAAATAACAAGATGCCAGGCTAACTCTGTTTATTCATGTCAACTCATAGCTGGGGGAGGAGGGAGGGAAGAAAAAACATTGAGCCTTAGAAATGTCATCTGCAAATAAATAATTGTATTCTCAGGATAAAGTTTGCTTGGGAGATAGTGAGCAAGATGATAACACCACTCTCATCCACATGCCTAAAAATTTAAAAGAAACTATCCTTGAAATAAAAAATAATTTAAATATGACTCTATAAATTTTATTGAAGGATGGATATTCATGATAAAATATGAAGGCAAAGGAAAAACAAAATAGCTCTTCTACATGTTTCTTATTTCTAATATCATGAAATAAGAGCATTTCTTGCCATGTCTAACAACATTACTGAGTAATACTGAGAATCATCCTATGACTCCATGCCACTGAAAGGCATGGGATTTGCAAGGGCTCAGAGACCAGAGGACTCTGGGAACCTGGCTCAAGTTCAAAACCCTAGGAACTCTCTGTTCTTCCCTTACAAGTGAAAAGAAGACATGCTTGGTAGTGTCACAATTGCAGCTATAAGCAGCAGCCTTCTAATTAAAAATAAACTGAGTCCATTATTTCTATTTACAGCTTTTTCACAATTTAGCAGCAGTGTGACGAGAGAGAGATGCTTGAAGCATATGTTTACAAATCTCCATGCTTTTGAGAGCATCATTAGAGTAAACATGCTGTGAGTGTGTCCCTTTACCTTCCATGCCCACCTCCAAAGGGCTTCCCAAGCCGGGCAGGGCAGCACTTACAGTATAAGCATGTTTATCTTCAGAAGGAACAGCTTGGAAAAGACATACTACAATTAAATTAGTAACTAGAAAGGGCCATTCTCTTGACATTCTTTCTTGCAATGTGTTTTGTCATTTTCCCCATAAATGTGAAAAAAATGGTAAAAGAAGAGGATAGGGGAACAGGCAAGAGGGAGATGGGATACAGAACAAGAAAACATCAGAGGCTTTTTGAGTGGAGGAGTTGGTTGGATTTCAACGTGAAAACTGTTTAATGAATATTTGCATAATGAATCTTCCAGAGATCAACTGCCATCTTCCAGACATTTTTGTTTTGTTTTTTTTTCTTTTTTTATTAAACCATAGCTGTGTACATTAGTATGATCATGGGGCACCATACACTTGGTTCATATATCGTTTGACACATTTTCATCACATTAGTTAACATAGCTTTTGTAGCATTTTCTTAGTTATTTTGCTAAGACCTTTACATTCCATATTTACTAGGATTCACATATACCCTTGTAAAATGCACCGCAGGTGTAATCCCATTAATCCCCCTCCTTCCCCCTCCCTCCCCCCTCCCTCCCCTCCCTTTCCCCTTTCTTCCTATTCTTAGGTTATAACTGGGATATAGCTTTCATGTGAAGGTCCTACATTAGTTTCATAATAAGGGTGAGTACATTGGGTACTTTTTCTTCCATTCTTGAGACACTTTACTAAGAAGAATGTGTTCCAGCTCCATCCATGTAAACATGAAAGAGGTAAAGTCTCCATCTTTCTTTAAGGCTGCATAATATTCCATGGTGTACATATACCACAATTTATTGATCCATTCGTGAATCGATGGGCACTTGGGCTTTTTCCATGACTTAGCAATTATGAATAGGGCTGCTATAAATATTCTGATACAAATATCTTTGTTATGTTGTGATTTTTGGTCTTCTGGGTATATGCCCAGTAGGGGGATTACAGGATTGAATGGCAGATCTATTTTTAGATCTCTAAGTGTTCTCCATATCTCTTTCCAAAAGGAATGTATTAATTTGCATTCCCACCAGCAGTGCAAAAGTGTTCCCTTTTCTCCACATCCACGCCAACATCTCTGGTCTTGGGATTTTGTGATATAGGCTAGTCTCACTGGAGTAGATGATATCTCAAAGTAGTTTTGATTTGCATTTCTCTGATGATTAAAGATGATGAGCATTTTTTCATATGCCTGAAGGCCATGTGCCTGTCTTCTTCACAGAAGTTTCTCTTCAAGTCCCTTGCCCAGCCTGCAATGGGATCCCTTGTTCTTTTCTTGCTAATGCGTTTGAGTTCTCTGTGGATTCTGGTTATTAAACCTTTGTCGGAGACATAACCTGCAAATATCTTCTCCCGCATGTTTCAGGATGAGCATGGCAGAGTTTCTCAACCTCAGCAATATTGTCATTGGGGTCAGATAATTCTTGGTTGAGGCGCCTGTGTACTGTAGGATGTTAGCCCCATCCCAGGCTCTAGCCTCCAAAGAAGGTAGCGCTCCTCCACCACCCCAGCTGTGACAACCAGGAAGGTCTCCACACATTGCCCAGTATCCCCTGGGGTAAAATCACCCCCCTGCTTGATAGCCTGTGGCTTCTTCCATTCATTTGTTCAACCAATCTGACTCATAAGCATTCAGCACTAATGGATGTACTCCTCCCTACCCGCAGGTAGTTCCCACTTTAGAGTCAGGGAGGATGTTTGAAGCAATGAGACACAGGAGATTGTGAATTGATTCCTAGAGAATAGTTGGACACGCCTTTTTGAAGATGTTTAGAAAACATACCTCGAACTTTAATTGCAACAAAGGTTATAGATTTAGAAAAGGTCTCAGAGAAAAGCCTATTAAACTTAGTGAGGGTTTCAGCTCTACTAGTGGATTACGTATTAAAGATGAATTTGAAGACTCAGAGAAGCGGAGGGTCTGGCCTTGTGCATCTTTGCTGACTTCATAAAAAACAAGGGTGCTGCTTTGTGACCCGTGCAGCTCTACAAGAAGACTGTGTAACATGCAGCATGCCTTCGATCCAAATAAACTCCCAGATTATTAAAAGGATGTTTTTTTTCCCTTTGAGGTCAAGGTGAGTCACTGGAGCTTTTTCCCTGTTATTAACCAAGCACTAGATGTACAAGGCTTTGATATTAAAAGGCATTAGCCAAGACATCATGGTCAGCTAGTTTAGAGCAAATGCAAAACTTGAGGGGGAAGCTGTTTTATTTACAAAGCAAGAAATGGCCTGAAATATTAGAAGTCATGTAGACAAACCCCTTTAAATTGCTATGGCCACATATATGAGGAGGTGTAGCCAGTTTCCTAAGCACCCGAGGCCAGTCTCTTCCCCAGAGTAATTCTAAATAGGAAAAATATATAACTACTGACTTACCTTGACCCAGAACTGCCATCACATCTCTACATTCTTTCATTCTTCTTGGGTGTTTATTTCCACCAGAAAGCATGTTTTTAGAGCAGTGAAACTGGCCCCTTCCTCAGTGCTCAGCTTAAGAAAGCAAGATAACCTACCCTTCCCACTCATGAAAATGTCACCACCTCGGTGGAAACTATTCAGAACATCTACACCAAATCCAAGTGCAAGAAAGATGGAAGGCTAATGAAAAAAAAAGTACCCCAATGCCACAATCAGACTGTCTTCATAGCTTTTGAATGACAACTTTAACACTGGGTAAGCTGGCAAAGGAGAGTGTAAAGAAGGGTGGAGATCATTTTTTAGACCAAAGTGAGTCACAGTCTTTATGACACCCTTGTTAATGGCTTTTTACCTCGTTTCAGCCACATGTAGGAGCTTCTTAGACCAGAGCCCAACCATCACACTTTGCACAGATATCCTGTTTCCTACTCAGACGCACTCTGAACACCCTGAAAAGGGTGGCAATAGTGTGAAGACAGACAATGTACAACAAGGTGGAGAACATTGCTGCTTCCGGGTTAAACAGACTTTGAGAAGTGCTTGTGAAGATTCTCCAACTGGAGCCACAAAAAGACAGGCTGGTATTGGCACAGATGTCCCCTGGATTTTCCTCTCTTGCTTTGTCAAGAGCACCTCTCTAACAGACATGAGAGGAATGTCTTCTCGTGAATAGAGAAGACAGCTTCCTGAAGACATGTTACTCTTTTTGACTTTCATTCTACCTGGGGCATGACCATTGAGAAAGACCCCAGTCAGATTCTAATGTCTGCTGCCTCACTGTTTATTTTCTCTGTGACATGGTCAAGGGGTCAGCATTCTGTCACTGCCACCCTTAACATGAACTACCTGGATATGCAATTGTTTCTCTGCATTGTTTAAATTTGAGTGAGAGTCTGTAAGAAGAATAAGCTAAAAGTATGTTTAATGGTGAAATTGTGTCTGTGGCAGAGGGTGAGGAAGATCTGATTACTTAATGACACCATACTTGAAGCTGCCTCTACTGCCCATTGCTTGAGGCCCACCAACCTATGTGTGCCACGTGGCTGACTTGCCACCAAACTTCCTGCTGTGCTCCACAGTGTACAGTTCCCACTAGGAAGGTGGTGTCCAGCACCCAGCCCACCTCCATCTCACCCCCAGCCTTCTTAAGATGGGGTCGGAAGGGATTCCTATCGATGGAATGTTCAGTTTTGTATCTTTTAAACACTCTCTTCCCTTGTCTGCTGACTGGTTATAGAGGATGCCCAGGCCATAACAGATGGCAAAACCATAAAATGGAAATAGTCTTATACTAAATAGAAGAAAGCTTCCTGACAACTAGGAATACCCACATGAGCTTGTTAGATGAGTGAGAAATAGACACTTAGTGTGTTCAGCTGCTGAAGTTCGGAATTTTTTGTTACAGCAGCCTAACCAGGTGTTCATCTAACTCATATATGAGGTCACTGGAGCATGAAAGAAAGGGGGAAAGAAACTTCTATAAGTATTTGCCAATATTTATTACCTTGGTCTATAATACTTAGTTACTCCATCCTTGTCCTTTCATGCAAGTGCTCTAGTGTCGTGTCAAATTCAATTCCATTTATCAAACTTCCACTGAATTGCCTACATTTTGCAAGGGTCCAGGCTGAATTTTTGGAGGAAAAAATGGACTAGATCAAAAATTCTCACAAGGAATCCCAGTTTCCTCTGATCCTCTGAGCAATGTGATTTAATCATTGTCTATTAAGCACCAATATTTTGCCAGACCCTGAAGTATAAGCAGTGATACACAGTTTTCCTCTTTAGGAAATCCTTTCAGCTTCCTTCTCCAGCCTCATTTTACTAATTTCTAGAAGAAAGAGAGGATTTGGCATGTTCTGACTTGCACAGAAGGTGGAAGACCACGTGTAAAAGCTTCTGGTGGCCGCACGAACTTTGCAGCATGGGTATTCGCAGATCATTTGTATCCTATTCATCTATGCACCCCAAGCTCTGCTGCTTAGTAGTTGCCACTCTCATATTCCTTTATGTACTTTTATAGCTAATAATTTGTTGAAAATCTTGCATGTAATACTAATCTGGGTTCTAGTCAGGAGCCCCCATGTTATCTTGGATTTGTTTCTATAGGTTCTTTCTACTATGCTGCTGCCCTACAGAGAAAGATGGGTCCTTATAATTTTATCTTCAATTGAGATGAACCTGCTCTAGTTTCCAGATATGTACAAGGCAGCATGCTTAGCCTCTTGGCTCCGATTTATGTTCAAACTTTAGAGGGGTTCACTGTTGTGTCAACATGGCCCAAGGGAGTTCCAGCGAAACAGTAGGCACCCCCTGTGTTTATGTGGAATGAAGGAATGAATAAAAGAAAGAAGAATATCTTATGCTATTAGTTTGACCACTCAGAGATTTGGTTCCCCCTTTAGGAGATGACTGGCCAATTGTTATTCCTATGGAGAATGTTTTACTGGGGGGTATAAAGATTGAATTAATTGAGGAAGCTCAAATATGACAAATAGGTCTACTCTGGCATGTCAACTTTCATCAGTCAATGGGAGTTCTCTGGAACACCCTATGCAAAGGTTTCTGAGTCTTAGGAGAAGGTACAAACTTAGTCTATTGGTAATGGACGCCACAGCTGCGGTAGAGAGGTGCCATGCTATGTACACCAGGGGGTATCATCCTCGCAGCAGGTCCTCAGCTGACAACATGGTCCTTAAGCAGGGATTATGGGACCTGGATGTTCTCAGCTATAAGATAAGCAAGTAAGTTAATAGATACAATAGATTCTTTAAAAGATGAAATGAACCTATAAATTTTTAGTGCATTTCATATATGTATAAGCATTTTCTTGCCTGAAGGAAGAGCAGTGGATCAAATGGTCACAGTTATTCCTCACTTTTGCAAATATATATCAAGTATGGCTTCCTATGACCCCCCCAACCAACTGTCCCCCAAAGGTCACAGTACCTATCCTGTGCTGAGAGTGTGAGTTACAATTACTAAGTGGGGGTTGGGGAACCCATAATGCATCTTTTTGGTGACTTTGATCCCCACGTCTTCAGGCTAGTCCACAAAAGTTGATTTATGATAATATTACAATTAACCCACACTTTGGGTTCAGGAAAAGGGAAAAGGAACAAGTAATATAGAAGAAAAGAGGAAGAGAACAGGAAAATAAGTTTTCTCTCCATTTTCTGGTCAAGGGCAGCATGCTGAAATGGCTCCATTATTTGAGCCCCACTTCTACCTTCTCTCTCGGGTATCTCTTCCGTCATCTGTTATTCTTCTTCCCCAGACTCAGTCCATCCGGGGAATTCTACCCCTGCACTGCCCAGGTCACCTAGCTATAACCTCCACCCTCTTCCTACTTCAGTGTTCTATGATGCAAAACACCCTATATTATATTGTACGGCCAAAGGCATAACTAGATTTTTAAAAGAAAGCAAATCTGATGCAGCCATTTCATACCAATACATGAATGACTTCTAGCTTCCTATCCTTCCTAGAGGAATTTGCCTTTTAATGGGGTATCACAGAATCACACTGAATCTCCAGTTAATAGACTTCCTAGAAGCATCTCAGAGCAAAAGGAACCTTTCAGCAAGAGGTAGAGGAAGGAGTCTGGAGGCAGGGAGACCACCACCAATAACTCTGCCCAACCTTATCCATCTTTTTTGTTTTTTTTTCCTCTCCCCACAGCAGTTCCCTGAAGCTGTTCCTTTTCTTCCTAATTTCTCCCTTACTTCTGACTTCACATACTCCCTATAAAGGAGTAGATTCCTTCCAAGATTTTTCATAGCCTCTATCATAGCAGAAGCACATGATAATTCTGCCATCATTCTAGGTGAGATGAGCCATTATCCTCTTTTAAGTACAAGGGCTATTTATAAATAGGCTGTTTTGTAAGTCGGGAAATGCATGTATTCATACCTCCCCTCCACACACCCCAAATAAATAAAAAACAAAGCAAACGAATACTCTTGAGAATCAACAGTATAAGCACAGTCAACAGAAGGCACATGCCAGAAAATTGTTGAAACAGCAAGAGGGAGGGCCCTCATTGCTAAGATATGTTGAAGTCTAAAGTTACAAAGTTAGTGTCTCTGTCCCTCCCTCCCCTGCCACCGCCCCATGTTCTGCCTTTTTCATCCTCGCCTTTAGGAGAAGATAGGCCACCTTCATATGCTGAAAACACATTGATACATTTTTTTGATAATTTATTTGCCAGTGTCTGAAACAGATATCTAACAAATAACAAAAGATAAAAGATTAAAGGTGCTTTCCCTTAACCCAGAATAAAATGGACCGCGGCAAGAGGGAGAGCAGTTTCAGGCAAAAAAAATAAAGCAGGTGTTCTCAATCCCACTTTTCGGATGGAAGAGGCCACACAAGAAGGTCATGACCGTCCGACCTTTGGCTGTAAGAACTTTTCATTTTTACCTTCTTTGTCCAGGTACAGAAGGAGGGGCGCCTCTGTCGCAGCCCCTCCCACCCTTCTCTTCTTTCCCTCTCTTCTCCTCCCTTCTTTGAGAAGTCAGCTGGAGCCCCTCACACACCCTCCATGTCCCGTCATGCTGTGCAAAACAGCACCTGGGGCAGCAGCAGAGCCTGAGAGTGGTCCAAAGGAAAAGAAAAAAAAAAAGAAGGAAGCTGGCGATTGGCTGGAGAGGAGGTAATGATTTGTAATTGCAATACTTTCATTACTGTCTTTTAGCTCTTTGCAGAGTAATGTCAAGAACTTCGTCTTTGTAGTGTTATTGGCATTTTTCATCATATTCATGAAGTGTGGGTCAATTTTCTTCAAAAGGCGCACTTCGCCAACTTGCCACAGAGACAGACAGTAATAAATTCTACTAGTGCACTGTGAAGGCTTCCTAGCTGCAAGCAACAATAAAAAGCAATGAGCTGGGTGTCACTAAGTAACTCCAGTTTACACTGCATTTTCTTCTTTTATTGAAAACTCAGAATATGAATTTATTAATGAATACACAGGCACACTTTGAAGGGGGGGTTGCCGTGCAGGGGGAGGGGGGTGAGACACCGTGTCAATTTATTTGGTATTCACACTGTGTGTGCCTATATTGTATTGTTCCATCATTTCATGGCCAGGCTTACCTTGTTAGGCTGTGGCCCTCCAGAAAAAACCCGAGCTCATATAGCAACACCTTGACGTGGATCTACAGCTGCTCTCGCTGTGCCTGTCTCACCTTTAGCCCTGGCTGTCTACTGCCGCCTTTCATTTTCCGCATTCATACATCAATAAGCTTTGCATGCTGACACCTAATTTTGCAGGCTACTTTGGTTATGGAGGCCGTGTTTTGCATATCACTACCCACCCCCTTCTGACACCTACTGCCTTTAAAGGGAAATGAGGAGAAGAGAGGAAGAGGCAGAGGAAAGGGAGAGGAAGAGAGAGCAAAAAAGAGAAAGCTTCTTTTCTTCTCTGCCTAATCAGAGATTTCTTTATATTTGTCAAAAGCAGATATGCCAAATCAACTTTAATTGATTCCTCGGCGGCGCTCACAGATGATTTTTGAAGGACTGGGCTTGTATTTCCAGACACACTGTTGTGTTTCCAACAAAAAAGGAGGTTTCTCCCACAAATCAAATTTTGATGCCAATTAGTTAGCATTTTCCATTCCAATTAAATCGGAGACTTGGAGACCTTTCTGATTTGGGGAGACTTTATATACATTTTATATTAAAAATGCCCTTCAGGGACTAATAAGCCAGAAGGAAATGTCCATGGGTGGTGGTAGGCACTCGGGAGTGGGGGACAGATATGTGCTGTGGGTATTTTCAGCCCCTTTCTCTTGTTTATTTCACAAAGCTTTGTCAAGCCCATGGCAACCTGTTATATAACACCACAAAGGTTTTTCCCTTTTAGTTAGGTGGCTAATGTCATTAGAGCTTTGACAACCCATAAAATGTTATAATCTAATAGATTCTTTCCTGCCTTAACCCACCCTCTACACCCACTGAGATCTCATTGTGCAAAAAGAGAATTGGGGGAATGGGCGGAGGGGAAACAAGATTAATGTTGAAAAGAACAGGCTGTGGCTGGATTTGAGAGATTATACAAACAAAACAAATAAACAAAAGCACAAAATAAAATAGAAAAAATCAAATCCCAAATGTGATACATAAGCCTCCACACCCTTGTGTACCCCTGTGAGCGCATGGCCGCAAGGATATGCCTACTAATGATGTGTCATCGAGAATTTCTACACCTAGAAAATTAGAGTATTTATCATGTGTACTAGCACACTGTGAAGGGAAGATGTCAGTTCAAATGCAGTTGTAATTTTAATTTAGTAGTAACGAAAATCAGTCCGAATATCATGAGCAATTCTTTCCCCCTTTCTTTTCCCTCACATTCCCAAATCTCTTTTATTTTTCTCTTCTGCATGAAATTAACCTTAAAACAACAAAACTGTGCTAGTTGCTCTATAAGGTCATTGTCTAGAGGGCAATCCTTGGGCAAAAGTGGAAAACTTACCTAAACAGTTTGAGGTCTAATGGCCAACTTGTATCTTAACCACTGCCCTTCCCATCAGCTAGGCCTGAGCTCAAGTTCTAAATCCTGCATACCTCTGTCCATACTCACAATCTCAATGTCCACATTTTGTAACCTGTAGCCTTTAAGGAAATAAGATACAATATCCAATGTCTGGATACTAATGAGAATAGTAAGTATATAGCACTTGAAACTACCAAAGCATATTTTCCTCTTTTTACTCATTAATCCTCAGAACAACTGCCTAACACAGGTAGTGTGGGTGCCCATAAGGGGCTCAACTGGGACCACCCTGGCAGGGAGGAATGGGGCCCTTCTGTGTCATGGACTTTAAGTCCAAACTCAGAGGGTTGATGTGAATGAAGATCAAATAAGATAACACATCTGCTATTATTTTAAAACTGAGATTTCAGCATTACCTGGCTGACCCCCCAAGCCAGTTGTGAACAAAAGTTCTCTGAACAGGAATTTGTAGAAAAAGACTGTTTTAGTGAATGGTTTACTAACTTGAGAGACACAGCCCTTGTTATAAATAATAGTGCATTACAGAGAACGAATGGAAATTTCAGGTTTTTTAGCCAAAGTTCCTAACCAGACCACCCAATCAGGTTTTTTTATGCAAAGACGAATTCAGATTTGCTTAGTTCTGATTGGTCGGCACAGCTGAGTTCTGATTGGTTGATACACTGAACCCCATTGGCCAAGGTACAAGAACTCTGATTCATGAGTTGAGGTGAGCTCTGGGAGCCCCAATGTTGAACAGAGGTGTAAATTTTTGAGGAACTCGGTGTACATTAGTGACCTCTAATCAGCAAATGGCTACTTGGCTCTATTTTAAATATAGGCCAGGTTAGCCACTCAGGATCCATCTGATTGGTTCTGGTTCACATTTGTTCACACCATCTTCATTTCACTTTCTAGATTCTTGCCAACACAACCTAATGTTTCTTTTCTTTAAAAAAAAAAAATCAAATTATATGAGGGTACAAATGTTTAAGTTACATTGTTTTTAATTCTAAAGTTCAAGTTGTAGTTGAGCCCTCACTACAGTTCAGTGTTGCTGAACACCCTCACACTGGGCACATTAAGTAAGATCCTCCCAATCGCCCTCCCTCCTGATGGCCTGTACCCCTCTTCTGCCCTCCCCCTTGCTATACTATATTTGTGTTTTATCTTCCATGTGAGTGTGTAGTTGTTTATATATCGATTTCAGATCAGTTTGAGTTCATTGGATATTATTTTTTCATTCTTGAATACTTTACTAAGAAAAATGTGTTTCAACTCTATCCACGTCATATAAGACAGTCTCCATCGTTTCTTATGGCTAAATAGTACTCTGTGGTATACATATACCACAGTTTGCTAATCCATTCATGGGTTGGTGGGCATTTAGGATGCTTCCATGATTTGGCAATTGTGAACTGAGCTGGAATGAACATTCTAGTGTAAATGTCCTTGTGGTAAAATGATTTTTGTTCTTTTGGGTAGATCCCTAATATTGGGATGGCGGGATAAAATGGAAGGTCGACTTTTAGTTCTTTAAGAATTCTCTATAAAGGTTTCTTGAGGCGGAGCAAGATGGCGGCCGAGTAACAGCTTCCTTGCATCTGGGCACCGTGAGTCTGGGGAGATAGGACTCCAGGCATCTCTGGCTGGTGGGATCTGCCTATCATCACTCCTATGAGGATACAGGGAGTCAGCGAGAGACTTCTGGACCCCAAGAGGAGGAATAAAACAGTGGAAAACCGGCAAGTGGTCACATGTGTTCAATCTGTCTAAACCCGCCCACAACTTCCAAAGGCACAAGAACTTAAAGAGCAAGAGGAAGTGAAAGGAAAATTAGGGCAAGGAAACAGATAAAAGAAATCACTCATGAGGAAGAATCAGCAGAAAACTCCAGGCAACATGAAGAACCAGTCTAGAAAAACCCCACCAAGGGACCATGAGGTACCTACTGCAGATGATTCCACCTGTAAAGAAATGTTAGGAATGACAGAAAGGGAATTTAGAATACACATGTTGAAAACAATGAAAGAAATGATGGAAACAATGAAGGAAATTGCTAATAAAGTGGAAAATAACCAAAAGGAAATCCAAAAACAGAATCAAATCAGAGATGAACGATACGAAGAATATAAAAAGGATATAGCAGAGCTGAAGGAAATGAAACAGTCAATCAGGGAACTTAAAGATGCAATGGAAAGTATCAGCAACAGGTTAGACCATGCAGAAGAAAGAATTTCAGAGGTAGAAGACAAAGTTCTTGAGATAACACAGACAGTAAAAGAGGCAGAAAAGAAGAGAGAGAAAGCAGAACATTCACTGTCAGAATTATGGGACTTTATGAAGCGTTCCAACATATGAGTTATAGGAATTCCAGAAGGGGAAGAAGAATGCCCCAGAGGAATGGAAGCCATACTAGAGAATATTATAAAAGAAAATTTCCCAAACATCACCAAAGATTCTGACACACTGCTTTCAGAGGGATATCGGACCCCAGGTCGCCTCAACTCTAACCGAGCTTCTCCAAGAAACATTGTGATGAACCTGTCCAAAGTCAAGACAAAAGAAAAGATTCTGCAAGCTGCCAGGAGTAAGCGCCAGTTGACCTACAGGGGCAAATCCATCAGAGTGACGGCAGAATTCTCTAATGAAACTTTCCAAGCAAGAAGAAAATGGTCATCTACCTTTAATCTACTTAAACAGAACAATTTTCAGCCCAGAATTCTGTACCCTGCTAAGCTAAGCTTCAAAAATCACGGAGAAATCAAATCATTTGCGGATATACAAACATTGAGGAAATTCGCCACAACAAGACCAGCTCTACAGGAAATAACCTGTTCTGCACACTGACCACCACAACGGATCAGCAGCAAAGTAAGAACTCAGAAATCAAAGGACAGAACCTAACCTCCACACTGATGCAAAGGATAAAACTAAGCAATGGACTCTCACCAAATAAGATGAATAGAATACTACCACACTTATCAATTATCTCAATAAATGCTAATGGCTTGAATTCCCCACTGAAGAGACATAGATTGGTTGACTGGATTAAAAAACACAAGCCATCCATTTGCTGTCTGCAAGAAACACACCTGGCTTCAAAAGACAAATTAAAGCTCCGAGTCAAGGGTTGGAAGACAATTTTTCAGGCAAATGGAATTCAGAAGAAAAGAGGAGTTGCAATCTTATTTTCAGATACATGTGGATTTAAAGCAACTAAAGTCAAAAAAGACAAAAATGGTCACTTTATATTGGACAAGGGAAAACTACAAGAAGACATTTCAATTCTAAATATTTATGCACCCAATTTAAATGCTCCCAGATTCTTGAAGCAGACCTTACTCAGTCTGAGCAATATGATATGTGATAATACCATCATAACAGGGGACTTTAACACTCCTCTTACAGAGCTGGACAGATCCTCTAAACAGAAATTAAACAAGGATATAAGAGACTTAAATGAGACCCTAGAACAACTGTGCTTGATAGATGCATATAGAACACTCCACCCCAAAGATAAAGAATATACATTCTTCTCATCATGGAACATTCTCCAAAATTGATCATATCCTGGGACACAAAACAAGTATCAACAGAATCAAAAGAACTGAAATTTTACCTTGTATCTTCTCAGACCATAAGGCACTAAAGGTGGAACTCAACTCTAACAAAAACGCTCCACCCCACCCAAAGGCATGGAAATTAAACAATCTTCTGTTGAATAACAGATGGGTGCAGGAAGAAATAAAACAGGAAATCATTAACTTCCTTGAGCATAACAACAATGAAGACACAAGCTACCAAAACCTGTGGGATACTGCAAAAGCAGTTTTGAGAGGAAAATTCATCTCTTTAGATGCCTACATTCGAAAAACAGAAAGAGAGCACATCAACAATCTCACAAGAGATCTTATGGAATTGGAAAAAGAAGAACAATCTAAGCCTAAACTCAGTAGAAGAAAAGAAATATCCAAAATCAAATCAGAGATCAATGAAATTGAAAACAAAAGAATCATTCAGAAAATTAATGAAACAAGGAGCTGGTTTTTTGAAAAAATAAATAAAATAGATAAACCATTGGCCAGACTAACAAGGAATAGAAAAGTAAAATCTCTAGTAACCTCAATCAGAAATGATAAAGGGGAAATAACAACTGATCCCACAGAGATACAAGAGATCATCTCTGAATACTATCAGAAACTCTATGCCCAGAAATTTGACAATGTGAAGGAAATGGATCAATATTTGGAATCACACCCTCTCCCTAGACTTAGCCAGGAAGTAATAGACCTCCTGAACAGACCAATTTCAAGCACTGAGATCAAAGAAACAATAAAAAAGCTTCCAACTAAAAAATGCCCTGGTCCAGATGGCTTCACTCCAGAATTCTATCAAACCTTCAAGGAAGAGCTTATTCCTGTACTGCAGAAATTATTCCAAAAAACTGAGGAAGAAGGAATCTTCCCCAACACATTCTATGAAGCAAACATCACCCTGATACCAAAACCAGGAAAAGACCCAAACAAAAAGGAGAATTTCAGACCAATCTCACTCATGAATATAGATGGAAAAATTCTCAACAAAATCCTAGCCAATAGATTACAGCTTATCATCAAAAAAGTCATTCATCATGATCAAGTAGGCTTCATCCCAGGGATGCAAGGCTGGTTTAACATACGCAAGTCCATAAACGTTATCCACCATATTAACAGAGGCAAAAAGAAAGATCACATGATCCTCTCAATAGACGCAGAAAAAGCATTTGATAAAATCCAGCATCCTTTTCTAATTAGAACACTGAAGAGTATAGGCATAGGTGGCACATTTCTAAAACTGATTGAAGCTATCTATGACAAACCCACAGCCAATATTTTACTGAATGGAGTAAAACTGAAAGCTTTTCCTCTTAGAACTGGAACCAGACAAGGTTGTCCTCTGTCACCTTTACTATTCAACATAGTGCTGGAAGTTCTAGCCAATTCAATTAGGCAAGACAAGGAAATAAAGGGAATCCAAATGGGAGCAGAGGAGGTCAAACTCTCCCTCTTTGGTGATGACATGATCTTATACTTAGAGAACCCCAAAGACTCAACCATAAGACTCCTAGAAGTCATCAAAAAATACAGTAATGTTTCAGGATATAAAATCAATGTCCACAAGTCAGTAGCCTTTGTATACACCAATAACAGTCAAGATGAGAAGCTAATTAAGGACACAACTCCCTTCACCATAGTTTCAAAGAAAATGAAATACCTAGGAATATACCTAACGAAGGAGGTGAAGGACCTCTATAAAGAAAACTATGAAATCCTCAGAAAGGAAATAGCAGAGGATATGAACAAATGGAAGAACATACCATGCTCATGGATGGGAAGAATCAACATTGTTAAAATGTCTATACTTCCCAAAGCAATCTACCTATTCAATGCCATTCCTATCAAAGTACCTACATCGTACTTTCAAGATTTTGAAAAAATGATTCTGCGTTTTGTATGGACCCAGAAAAAACCCCGTATAGCTAAGGCATTTCTTAGTAATAAAAATAAAGCTGGGGGCATCAGCATACCAGATTTTAGGCTGTACTACAAAGCCATAGTGCTCAAGACAGCATGGTACTGGCACAAAAACAGAGACACAGACACTTGGAATCGAATTGAAAACCAAGAAATGAAACTAACATCTTACAACCACCTAATCTTCGATAAACCAAACAAGAACTTACCTTGGGGGAAAGACTCCCTATTCAATAAATGGTGTTGGGAGAACTGGATGTCTACATGTAAAAGACTGAAACTGGACCCACACCGTTCCCCACTCACAAAAATTGATTCAAGATGGATAAAGGACTTAAATTTAAGGCATGAAACAATAAAAATCCTCCAAGAAAGCATAGGAAAAACACTGGAAGATATTGGCCTGGGGGAAGACTTCATGAAGAAGACTGCCATGGCAATCGCAACAACAACAAAAATAAACAAATGGGACTTCATTAAACTGAAAAGCTTCTGTACAGCTAAGGACACAATAACCAAAGCAAAGAGACAACCTACACAATGGGAAAGGATATTTGCATATTTTCAATCAGACAAAAGCTTGATAACTAGGATCTATAGAGAACTCAAATTAATCCACATGAAAAAAGCCAACAATCCCATATATCAATGGGCAAGAGACATGAATAGAACTTTCTCTAAAGATGACAGACGAATGGCTAACAAACACATGAAAAAATGTTCATCATCTCTATATATTAGAGAAATGCAAATCAAAACAACCCTGAGATATCATCTAACCCCAGTGAGAATGGCCCACATCACAAAATCTCAAAACTGCAGATGCTGGCATGGATGTGGAGAGAAGGGAACACTTTTACACTGCTGGTGGGACTGCAAACTAGTACAACCTCTCTGGAAGGAAGTATGGAGAAACCTCAAAGCACTCAAGCTAGACCTCCCATTTGATCCTGCAATCCCATTACTGGGCATCTACCCAGAAGGAGAAAAATCCTTTTATCATAAGGACACTTGTACTAGACTGTTTATTGCAGCTCAATTTACAATCGCCAAAATGTGGAAACAGCCTAAATGCCCACCAACCTAGGAATGGATTAACAAGCTGATATATGTATACCATGGAATACTATTCGGCCATTAAAAAAAATGGAGACTTTACATCCTTCGTATTAACCTGGATGGAAGTGGAAGACATTATTCTTAGTAAAGCATCACAAGAATGGAGAAGCATGAATCCTATGTACTCAATCTTGATATGAGGACAATTAATGACAATTAAGGTTATGGGGGGGGGAGCAGAAAGAGGGATGGAGGGATGGGGGTGGGGTCTTAGTGTGTGTCACACTTTATGGGGGCAAGACATGATTGCAAGAGGGACTTTACCTAACAATTGCAATCAGTGTAACTGGCCTATTGTACCCTCAATGAATCCCCAACAATAAAAAAAAAAGAGAGAAAGAAAAAAAAAAAAGAATTCTCTATAAAGGTTTCTTATAATGAGTTCTCAGCATAGTCCAGACACTTTGTAAAGTTCTCTTCATGGATTATCTTACAGACTCTCCTCAGCAACCCTAATAATACTCTAATTTTACAGATGAAGAAAGTAATATTCAAAGTGACTGGGTATGTTCCTCAAGATCACACATCTGGTCATCAGGGCAGAGCCAGGATTCATACCCAGGTAGTTAGCCTGTAGTGACCAGCCTTTTGTCTTCTCTATCCCAGTGGGACAGCAGGTTCTCTGGGGTCATTAGTATCTTGGTGAGTATAACCAGGATAAATTTAGGTTTTAAAAAATATGTCTTTTCAGATACCCCCTGAATCCTAGTAAATGTGACACAGAAAAGTAGTCCATCCCCACCATTGCTAGAGAGACAAATAATTTAAGGCCATGGGTTCTTCTCTTGGATGTAATAATATTCCTCAGTTACCCCAGGTGGAAATAACTAAACAGAAAGTAAAACAACATCACCTAGCATAACATAAAAAAATTAAATTTAATTTAAAAAGCTACCCCTAAACCAAGAAAACAAGCAACATTCATTTGGAGACTAAAACTCAAGTTCTGGACACGAGTCAGATATTGGTTCAAACAGTCAGAGTACACCTGTGGGGAATGTCAGACAATATTCAGTCAGGAGAAATCTCCCTGTGTAAGAGGGCTGGGTATGACATCCTCTGGACAAGTTCCATAAAAAGAGGAATTATGAGGACGACTGAACACTGCTCACATTCACCCAGCGCCACACTGCATTGTCAATTAGCAAGCGTGTTTCCGTAATTGTTATACAAGGGGGAAATTTACAGTGTTAAATGGCCCTCAAATTCACACTTCTGTGTGAGTTTTTGTTTGGTGGTGTGTCTAGTATTAGCATGGATGACTGGTTCTGACATCTCTTTGCCGCCCAAGACAGAAACTGCTAACACAACAACGGGATAGGCACACCCGAGGAGAAGGCTGCTGTTTGCTCTTTAGGCTGACATAGATGGATGGACAGATAGATGACAGATAGACAGGGAGGGAAGTTAGCAGATGTACAGAAAGACTTCTTTCTTTTCTTCCTTTTTTTGAGGGGGTGAGGTGAAGTTTTTACTTTTCTCAGATGTCTATCATTTCTTCATATTGACCTCTTCTTAGCAATGGGATGCAAATTTACATTTCCAAGTTTTATATTTCAGACTGTGTGTATCCATCCATTGCCAAGGAGGACAAGGGAAACCATGACTGGAGGATGAAGGGAAAGATTTGGTTTAACCCTGAGGAGGAAGTTTTTCAAAACAAAAAACTGCAAGGGTTGTGAATTTCAAAGTAGATTAGTCCTTCGTCTGTTTAGATAATTTTGGATATGGTTTGGTCTGAAGACAGCGACTGAATCAGATGGTATCTCAAAGTTATATTCAGTCTTTGATTCTGCAAATTTGTAACCTCCACCCCGCCATACATTACATAGATGTTCATATACCACACACAGACACTGTGCATGTATATCCACTGAAGAAAGAAATACGCAAGTGAGAACAGAGGGATCAGTATACATCTCTGCACTGTCAGGTAACTAAATGGTCCACCATGTGACAGAATATAAGAATTAGAAAGACCCTTGTGGATTGGAAAGGGTAACTTGTTTAATCTCTAAGTCAATAAAAAGATAAATGGTTCAGGGAGGTTAAGTAACTTGTCCATGGTCACAGAGCAAGTTAAAGTAGTAATTACATGTCATTGTTTAGTGATTTCCAAATACTACAGTCTGCTTGCCCTCAAAGAAGCACTACTTACTATTTCTAATATTACTGAAAAGAATAAGTTATAAGTGTTAAAGGTATTTATTTATTTATTATTTGTATTCCCACCTTGTTCCATAAATAAGATACTGAGAAAGACAATTGCAAAAGAACTGCAAAATGATGATGAAGATGATAACATTTTGAGGAGTATTACATCATTTAGGTTAAATCATTACACACTAGTTTAAAATCAGCTACATGATTTAATCCTCCCACCTTAAATTACAAAAGATAAATGAAGTGAAATAGAATATTTATTAAATAAATCTTAAATAAATTAAATAAATTTATTAAATAAATAAAGATAGGTGCCTGAACAGGATTGGAATAACCATAATGTTTCTGGTCATGGCTTCTAAACAAGAAGAAGCTGGTTTCTTCTTGCTTCAGTCCTTTGTGTTTCAATGAAAGACTGAAAAGCTGATCCATAATATAGTCTCATAGCTAGAAGGCTTGTAAGTAAGAATGCCTTCAAGGGCCAAAATAAGGTTGGGGATGGAATGATGGACAAAGAGAAATGATGTAGTATCACTTCACTTTCATTAGGGAAAAGAACGCAAGTCTGATAATGTCCTAACTTTGCCAAAAATGGACAACCAAGGGGATTCATGTATCCTCTCGTGAGAATAAATTGAGTATGTGACGGTATATGTACAGGGAGAGGGTGAAGTTGAGATGTAGACGCAGAAGTTTCATTGTAAAGATGACAGTTAAAGCCATGAGATGGGTTAAGATCATCTAAGGAATGAGGGTAGACAGAAACAAGAAATGCCAGCGACTAAAACCCAGGTCCTCAGTTGGCAGAGATTAGGATTGGAGGTCACTCTATTAAAGACTGAAAAAGGAAGAAACCATGGCAAGCGTGATGAGGGCTGAAACTGACCTGGCTGTGTTAGTTCATGTTAGCTTATAAGATCACCCTTCTCAGGAGTCATCACTTACTAATAATGTTGGGAACCAGATATTAATCATAGTAATAATAATTATCTCTTACTGTCCACACTGTGACAGCTTGTATGTGCCAACTGTTTATACACACTAGTCTAATTCTGTCCATACTAAGAAAGTGGAAGGAGACAGAATTGCCAAAATCATAGATGAGAAAAATTTAGGTGCAGAGAGGTGAAGTGAATTATCTGAATTCACCCAGATAATAAGTTTGAAATAGAATTGTAGATCGAAAATAAATGCAGGGTTGTCAAGACCAAAATGCTGACTGTCTATTTGGGGGGTAGGGGGCTTGTGAAAGGAATTGGAAGCAGTAGGCTTTGCCCATTTTTTTCAGGGCACAAACAGCTGCCTCCTGAGCCTGTTTATCTGGGGCGGGTGAGTCGGGGGAAAGTGGGGGTAATGAGCAGCCACCCCTGGTTAGCCAAGGACTGAGGAGTGTGCTGGAATACAAGACTTTCAGTGCCAGAACTGGGAAGGTTTTGATCAAACTGCTGATGAGTGGGTCACCCTCCCTTGGAATGCCTTCCTTCAGGGAGAAAGCAGCAGAGCTACCTGTTGGAGCTTCTGCATTCTGCACGAGCTTCCCTGGGGTGGTCCCAGAGCCTCTGTAGAATTGTGAACCAGCTCTCCAGTCTCCTCAGTCTTGCTAAGTGGGACCCTAGAGTTGGGAACCGGGAGCAAGGTCACTCTCTCGGCCTCTTTCATTGATGGGCCTATTTGCTGGACTCCCCCCAGACTGCCGCTATGGCCCTCTGGGAAACCCAAAGGTATACCCCCAGTGGTAGCAGCCCCCCATCTCCCCTGGAAACTGACAGAGGCATCCTGGGCATACAGGGCCCTGTTTGTCAAATTCCCTCTGATCTACCCAGCTAATGAGGTCAAAATAGCTACATCCGTAAGGGATACGTTTTCTCAATGGGAGCATATGCCTCAGAAAACACATTGAAAATATTTATCTTTTCTCAGAGTACAGGCAGAGCAATATAGAATACTAGCTTGTAAAAATGCTCTTTGAAGAGCAGAAGAAAAAAAAATTGTAAAGCATAGGAAATGAAAAGGGAATCCTCCCAAACCATGCTGCCAGTTGCCGTCCGGGAGATTCACTCGTGCCATTTGGAAAGCTTTGTTACAGGCTCAGCTGATAATGTGTTTGAAGCAAACACACATGCCTCAGAGATCCTGGGCCTCTCTTGAGCTTGACTGAGGCCTGAGATCCTAGAGACACTCTCCAGTGGGACTGGTACTGAGCCACTAACCTCTGACAAATGGCAGAAATCCAAGTCTTACACAACTAAAAATGCCCTGGTTAGATCTGGTTCTTCACAAAAGCAAGGCTATTCAGGCTCACCTACATCTCCAAATCCCTACTGCAGTGGTTCCCAGCCAAGGATGACTTTGCCTCACACCCAGGGCTTTGGCAATGTCTGGAAAAATTTTGAGTTGTTTCCACTGGTGGGAGATGAAAGGGACCATCTGGTTGATAAAGAAAAGTTGCTCCTGAACATCCTACCATGTACAGGATGGCCCTCACAAGAACTATGGGCCCAAAAGAGTAATGGCACCCAGGCTGAGAAACTCTCGTCTAGGTACTTCTTTCTGAGATGGGGACTGGCAAGCACTGCTTTAGGCATTGCCTGCCTGGCTCAGAAGTCTCATCAAACTATCCTGATCTAAACAAGATGGAGGCAGGACAAGTTCCCATCTCCAACCATTAGAACCAAGATGGTGAAGAAATCGATTGCTTCTTGACCTTACAGCTTCAATACATGCTTCGTTACCATAAAAGTTTCTAAGGAAACCTCCCACTCCCATCATGCACCTGACACCATGACATTTCCTGTTTGACCATATTTACTCGAAAGGAGGGTGTCACCCTAATTCTGGGAAAACTCCATGCAATTCCCTTTGTTTAGCCTATAATTAGGTTGTTGTTTAAATAGAGGGGCAAAAAGAACCATGACTCCAGTTCTCTTCTGCAGGGAGAACTATCCTCTGACTTTCCCTAGATTCTGAACAAATCTTGCTTTCACTTTGCACTGTTAGCTCACTCCTGAATTCCTTCTTCTGTGAAGCCAAGCACCCACTTGGACTTCAAGTGATTCCCCGAATTGGGAGTCACTTTCCTGTGTGACTTTTATGCCATCACCTCAAATACACCACAAATCAAATAAATTTCCATCATCTTTTTCTAAACCCACTTCACCTTCTCATACCTGAACTTACACCAATGGTACCAACACTTTTATGACCAATAATATGCATGAGATAAAATAATATTGGGCCATTGTAAATTGAGATGAAGTAACCATTTTCATCTTTTCTGCATGGACCAGACATTCTTCACCTCCCCACCCTCCCTACACACACACTAACCCCATCTAATTAATCACTAAGTCATGGGAAACTGCCTAAGAGAACTCTTTTCACTTATTCTCACTTCAACCTCTACCAAATTAGTCATGGCTTTCCCCGCTATACCTAAATTGTTGCCACAGCCTCTGTTTTTCCTACTTATCTCTCTTTGTTCTAATTTGTATTGGTCAGGATAAGGTAATTTCTATAACAAACAACCCTGAACTCTCGGTAACTTAATGTAGTGGGGTAGTAGATGTTTATTTCTTACTCACATAAAGTCTAACCAGTGGCAAGAGACAGGAGGTTCTAATCCATGCAGTCACTCAGGGACCCAGGCTCCTGGCAATTTGTGGCACCATGATCCTATAGGATTTTGATGTTCTCTGTCAGACCTTCTACTTCTATGGATCACATGTTATGGGCTATATTTAATTGGCCACAGGCTCACCTTGCTGCAAGAGAGACTTGGAAATGTAGTCTAATCATATGCTCAGGAAGGAAAGCAAACTGACTAAAGTGAATTCATGACAGTCTCTGCCACATATCTTTTCTGCACACTTGTGACGGATTAATCTTTCTCAAATGCCATTTAATAACATTTGTTCCACGTTTCCATTCTGTTCAGAAACTTTTTAAATGAGTCCCAATTATTTTCCCACTAAAGATTCAAACTATTTTTTAAAAAGAGAATTCCAGTCTATTCTTCCCACCACACCTATCCTGCTACCCAAACGCAGGCACACAGAGGCCCTCCAGGCTGCCTCCCACACCCTGCCCTGTGCCTTTGTCTGTGTCTCTGTCTGCGTCTTTTCCTTGATCTGGAATCCCTTCCTCCACCCCTATGTACATCAGAACACACACATCCCCACCCTAAAGTCCCTAGCCAACCATGGACTAAATGCTTATAACGTAAGAACCATGAGAGGCAGGCATATCCCATCATTTTTCATTTGCGTGATCTCACTGAACCCTGACAACAAACTGCAGAGTAAGTATTATTTTCCTACTTTTCCTTTTAAAGAGATGGAAGTGGAGGCTCAGGGAAGTAAAGCAATTTGCTCCCATCACACAGCTGACCAGTGGTGACTCTGCCCTCCCCAACATTGCTGGGTCACCCATAGCCCCAGAATCTTCAGAACTTCCACTCACTGACAGCTGCTTAGAGCTCACACAAAATGGAGACCCTATCAGGAAGATGCCCTTTCTTACTATGGTCGCATGAAGGGAAGAAATGGCAGCCTTTCCTTGGCAGAGGCAGCAGGCAGGGCGAGCCAGGTTCTAGGTGAAATTAGCAGGTCCAAGCAGGGACTCTGGCAGTCATGATGGAGGGTATTCTTGCTAGATTATTTGAGTGGCAGGGACCTGGCAGGCCAAGCCACTGGGGATGCAGTCACGAGTGGGAAGTTCAGAGAAAGAGGTGCCACGGGCTCCTGAAATGCACATTGACATGCCAGAATGGGCTGGTGCTGAGTGTGGAAATGTGTGCCCAGCCTGGCACTGAGGCAGAGGCAGGAGCCGACTTCCCTGGGAGAAACTGCCTGGGACCTGTGCAAAAACACTTTCATGCCAACATCCCTTCCAAAAATGTAAAAGGGCACTTTTTTCCTGGTCGAATGAATTTAAGCAAACCACCTACTTCCTTGGGTCTCGGATGTAAGATGGAGTGGACATAGGACAGCCCATGCTTCCTAAGGTGGCTGGGAGGAGTAAAGGAGTTAACACAGGCAGGCGACTGGAACTAAACCTACCCTGATTATTCCTATATCTTATAAATTATCAAGACATTCCATACCCAGCTCGAATGTGTGATTTTAGTTTTGTCATCACAGATCAAGGGCCCAAAAGTCAGGGCAGCCCTTTCTTTGCTAAAAAGCAGCACACCCCTTGGGAACGAGGCCCCTCTATATCATACCTTGTTCCTTACCTGCAGGCCAGAGGGAGACAATCTATGCACTGAGCCCACTATATCCAAAAATACATGTACTCCCACCTACCACAGATCCTGCGATTCAACCACTAGCATAATATCCCTTTGGCTTCAGAAAATAGTTCTAAACCTTTTGGATATTACAGATCTCCTAGTGGTTCCTGAAAGCTATAGAGCCACCACACCCACTCACACATACACACATGCAAATTCAAATATGTGCAGACACAAATCCCTTTATCAGGTGCCAAATAATTTCAGGGAATCTGGAGCCTGTTGAAGTCCCAGGTTAGCAAACCTTGGTGCAAGGTCAATGCATTAAATGCAGAGCCATGTAACTACATTTGACAGTTTTCTTAAATAGCACACACTTGGAGAGCAGCTCTTACGATGAGGGAAGAAGTGGGTCCTGACGATTGCAGATTAATTTATGAGGATGAGAGTTATGAATAAAGAATTGGCCTCAGTTTTACTAAACCCCAACACTCACTCAGGATGAATAGGGGCTCTCCCTGCCCATATATGAATCCCAAACCTCTCCCTTGTGTGCTCACAAAACTACCACTCACACCCTGAGGAGGACACTGTGCTAATTAATATGTTTACCTGAAAGGGAAGGGGAGAGTTCTTTCACATCCCCAGCCCAGCCCAGCCCAGCCCCAGCCTCTATTCCAGGGCACTGCACCCTTCAAGGGCATGACTACTACCACACCCATCCAAATTCTGCCTTTCTGGGATGGTCAGGAGATCAGGGGCAAATCCTGAAATGAGTTATAAGTAAAAACCATTGCAATCTTGTCCACAGAGCTTTTCCTCATCTGCAGAGCCCGGGAAAGAAATCAGATGGGTTCTCACAACTTGCCCTGAGTACTGTACGCTGTACCACACGTTTGGAAACAGAATGAGCATCTTGGTCTCTCACCTTCCCCCAGTCCCTCCCTCTGAAAAGGGATACAATGCATGGACCTCAGGAAGTAGAAAATCTCCTGTTGAAGGCTGAAAATCCAGGAAAAGAAGGTTTGAGCCCAAGAAAGGAAAGTTCGCCACGCTGTGCACAGAGGGGGTAGTAGAAAAGCCCCTGTTTCTTGGCCCTTGCCCAAGACAGCCCACAGCCCAGGTGGGAGAAGTGGGAAGGAACCGGGTGAGGGGAAAGGAGTTTACGCCCTTTCTTACAGGACGGTGCTCCTGCTGCTGTCAGCATTCGGGTTTCTTTGCAGGAAGAAATAGTTGAAAAATGGAACCAGGTGAAGAATTTGGGCACTTGGGGACTTCCTAAGCATAGCTGTGATTTTAAAGAGTTGGATGAAACATCCAGGGTGGGAATCAGAGCAGCCAGATTCCTGAGAGGTGTGTGTGCCTGTATGTGCTCGCCGCTGCCCCAACTGCCTGGGAACACACCTCTGGTGCTGCCCAAGTCTGTGTATCTAAGTGTGCGCATATTTGCATTCACACTGAGGGTTTGATAAGGGAATGATGTCACTGTCTATTTGTGTAAGTGCATATAGTGAGAGAAGAAAATAATGTACAAAGCTAAGCCGTGTTTTCACAAAGCAATAGTGCTGCTTCCCTTTCCTGTCCCTTTAAATTCACTGGAGAAAACACTGGAATCTACATTCAATGGGGGGAGGGGTGGAGAATGCTGCTTTTATAAGGAAATCAGAGCATTATCTCAGTATTATCATGTAAATCAAGAGTCAGAAAACTAAGGCCAAGGGCCAAATCCAGCCCACTGCTTTCTTCCAACTCAGCAAAGCTGGGTAGTTGTGACAGAAACCTTGCAAAGCATTCTTTCTGGCCCTCAGTGAGAAGTTTGCCCATCGCTAATATCAGCCTTGGTCTCTCATGGTCCCCTGCACCACACAGAGTCATTTCAGTAAGGGTGAGATTGACACAAAGCAAAGTCCTGTGTGCTCATCTTTTTGACCTAGAACTCGAGTTAAACAGTAGAACTTTCCTGGGAAGCCACCAAGATGTCCTTTTTGTCAGTGGCCTCTGTTTTGAGGAACTGTAAATTCCTCCTTCAATGAGTGGAAATGCTGGAGACAGGACATTGCCTTCCAGAGCAGGCGCAGACCCTCGCTAACCATGAAACTAGGGCTGTTACTTAACATCTCCAGGCCTGGTGATAGGATTACTAATACCCAAGTCTTACAGTCACTGCTATTTAACTCTTGGAGAAGGTGAAGTTAATTCTGTTCCTAAGGACGTGCTTTCTTTGGATCAATGTAAACAATCTTATTTTCCTGATCTGTCTCAAGGACATAACTGAATACCGGTTGGAACCCTGGAGATGCCTTCTTTAGACCCATGAAGTAACCCTGGAAGAGTCACCTAAATACATAGATCATTATGACCGTGGCACATCAGACCCTGCGTGACTACAATACTGACCTACCTCTCCAATCACCAACTCCTTTAGAGTTAAGCAAACCAGATACAAAAATCCTTGACCCTCAATGCTCAGAAGATAAAATCTGCAGGGTGAAGAGCAGGTATGTGCTAATCTAGTGAACTTTCTCTGCTCAGGGAAGCCCACCTTTTTCTTCTGAGTACATCAAGATCCAGAAGCCAGGTTTTGCTGGTCACTTAGCTAAGAACCTGAGATGTGTCACGGAACCCTGTGTATTTGGCTTCCTCAAAGCTTGAATATGGCATGTGACCAGCCTTCCTGCTGGCTGTTAAGAGATTACAGCCTATAACTATGTAAGCATTGAGCTTCTGACTCTAGAGATGGTAAACACCAAATGAAGACTCAACAATATCTTCCCCATGCAGCTGTATTCCAAAATTGCAATCAATATGGTGCTAAATCTTCTTTATCACTAAGAAATAATGGACCCACTGTTGTGCTGTGCTTTGTATAGGACAGAAGAAAAGAATTTGAGTGGGGTGACTAGAGTGTGATGTCATCCTCCAACCACACCTGGTTTTACAAGCGTGATCCCTCCTACACCTCCCTCAGAACTGCAGCCTGAGCAGTTCTGTCTGACTCCATACTTGCCGTCTGTCCTAAAGAGAGATGGATTATGACACACAGTGTGAATAAAGGCTGGAACCAGCCACTGTCCTCTCATTCACTATAACTGTCCCTTACAATTCATGTAGACCCAAAATGAAACTCTCCAGCATGGCACCAATACCATCAAGTACCTTCCCAGAAGAGAAGGATTTGCTTCTGCTACCTCTCTGCTCAGCCCCAAGGCTGTCTGTTACTGATGAAAATACTGTCATGAGGCACATGCTGGGTTTGCCTTCAAGCTGAAGACCCAGACATGTACATTCACAAGGATGGCCCCACAGAAAGCACAACCCAAGGCCACTGTGGACAATTGATTTCTTTCACATTTGGAGCATAATTAACTGTGGGTTCTAATCCGATACACACAGGTCCTGTGAGATGGGGTGAGCATGAGAACTGGGGTGCAGAGGAATGAAAGATACAGTCACTTGAGGCTGCCGTAAATGGAATAGAGAAAAAAGCCAGCTGGAGCTGAAGTAACCAAAACACAAATGGGGTTAAAAGCAGGAAACGAGAGAGAACTCACTTGGAAACGCTGTGAGATTTCTCCTAGAGAAGACACCACTGACCCCAGTGTAATCATTTTTAAGAATCTGGAGACACGATAGCAGAGAGAGAAAGGAGGAGGGAGGGGTGGGGAAAGGAAGAGCAGAGAGAGGGAAAGAGGGAGGGGGTGGGGCCTTGGTGTGTGCCACACCTTTTGGGGGCAAGACACGATTGTAAGAGGGACTTTACCTAACAAATGCAATCAGTGTAACCTGTTTTCTTGTACCCTCAATGAATCCCCAACAATACATTAAAAAAAAAAAAAAGAAAAGAACCTAGAGATGAAATTCTGCCATGAAAGGGTGATAGCTGTCGAAACGTAGCATCCATTCATTTATAGCCTTCTGCTCTTCTGCCAAATGTTCTCCTGTTTGAATTTCATCCCCTGGCTTCTCTGAGAGGCTTGATCTTCCATAAACCCATTTCGGCCTTTCACAGTTATGTCATCTTTCTCGGAACTGGGCCATTTGTACTCTCTCTCTCCCTCTCGGTGATGTCCACGGAGTGGCCATTGGAGGAGCTGTTGGAACTGGGCTGACACAGGTTGGCTCCCCAGCCTGCCTGTGACTGCCATGTCATATCTAAAGCTGCCTCCTTCCCCTGCTGGCCTGCCCCACCCCACCCCATTCCACAATGCCAAGGGCTGGCAACTAAAGAAATTCAAGAGATGAAAAATACATTTTTCATACCTTTAAAGAACAATCCCATCTCAGAATAGGAGAGGTGAAAGAGAAAGGCTTAGGGTCTTTGGACGCAGGCATACAATACGTGGGGTTCACCATAGGAGCAGCTCAGGCCCACCCTGTAGCAGAGGAGATGAAAGCAGGCAGAGGGAAGAGCTCCCTGAGGCCTGCATACCCAGAGGCATGGCCTCCATAAAACCCTAGATCACTAATTATTAACCTCGGTGTTTGATCAGCCAGCTCGTAAGTTGTCTTTCAACAGAAACACACCCAAAACAAGGTTATGTGTGGACTGGTCACTAAAAATGTTATGACTAGAGGCTCATAGGAACCTAATTCTGTATTTCCCTTAAGAGCGATGCTCAGTATTCAGTAGTCAGCGTTCGCAGTGGCAGTATGGATCACAACTGCTGTGAATGACAAGAGTTTGCTGCCTATGCTGCTGGTGCGGGAAGGAGGGAAGAGCGAAGCAGGAGACAGGCTGAATAGGAAGACACAATTCTGACTGTGAAGGTCGAGGAGACCAGCAGAAAACCCAGGATGAAATAGGCCAGCTTTCAGAAAGGTCTACCCTTGCCCACAAGAAGGCAACAGATGCTCCCAGAACCCCGCACAGGTTGCTTTACCTAAGCACAGCAATGTGATTGCTAATTAATAAGTACATTGGAAACCTAGGCAGACAGACCCACGTTAAGGGGCCATAGAGACCCAGAGTGGGTATCTCAAGGGGCTGCCTCTTTGCAGTCCGGTTTACGGCTCTTCAGGGAAGGCTAAGCCACAACCTTGTTATTTTCCTTCTGGGACTAAAAAGAGAACTGTAGTTTCCTGCCCTATTAAGCCAGTGCCTTTCATGATCATTAAAATACCTTTAAATACTTCATTTCTCCCCCTTAAAGTTTTCCAGGCATAGGGAGCTCTCCTTCCACATAACCTTGCTCCAAAATAACAAACACATGATGCCATTTGAATTTGGCTTCTCTCTTCTTTCCTTTTGGGTGTTCAGAAATAGCCACTTACAAACACATGAAGTCATTTGCCTCGGCGGTAAATATGTCTTACGTGTCGATTTCAGCAGGCTACTCTCCGCAGACGTGCACATGTGTGCTGATTTCCTGCCCTCCAAAATTATTTTTTTGGTGGTGGACATATGGTGAGCGATAGTTGGAATCGTTATTCAGGGTGCAGACTCTCCTCTGGGATCTGCGGGACAAATCTTGCTCCTTCTGTCAAGTCAAAATCACCAAGCATGCATTGAGCGCTGCAGAGTGGGGAAGGGATTTTCTCATGTGTGCACACTTAGCACCGTACTCATAATAAAACCATTACAGTCCTCTGTGGCATGTTAATGGTCAAACGGATGATAGCTAATGAAGCAGCTCACAGTTTTTAAGAGCTTAACTATGATCCAGGTACTGTTCTATGTTACTAGCAGGTATTAAGTAATTTAATTCTTGTAACAACCATTGGAAGTAATTATTATTATTATCATCATCACCATTTATAAGATAATGAAAGTAGGGCAAAGAGAGTCTGTCTAGGCAAGTATCTTGTACAAATCTAAGACTTGAAGGATGGATGGGGCTCTGATTTAGGTGACTTATTAACAATTAATTTGAGTTTGAGTTTCACTCTGTGTACTCCCCTCCTGTTTGCTGGCAATCCTACTTTTCCTAAGAAGGTGCCCAAGCCCTTGGTGTTCTCATTGATTCCAGAAGCTTCATGTAGCAGGGTAGAAACTGACGATTCTGAAGTGGGGACTCTTCCTTCTAAACTCATGGAAGAGGTTAAGCCAAAGCCCTAGGGGAACAGGAGGGAAAGGGTGTAGCTTACAGGGAGCCAGAGAGAGGAAAGAAGGCTCCAAAGCTGGAATCAGGAGGAGACCACAGGCCCTGGGAAGGCACAGAAAGCCTTGCTTCCTCCCCAGCAGGGCAAGAACTTAGAGGGAAACAATAGTGTCCTTCCTACGGCGCCCCCAGGAGGTTTGGCCCTAGCAATGGGGTGCCCAGCCTAGGTCCATCTCTCATACCCTTGACAAAGACAGGGTGAGAGAGTCACCTGTCAAGGAGGAGATGGGAGCAGAGAAGAGTGGAGACGTGAAACACTGGGTGGCTGGCCTCCATTTCCCAGCCATGGGGAAGCTTGCAACTTCCAGGAAGGAGGATAAAGACCCAACAAGCACTGAGACTGACTTTACCGTCATTCTTGGGAGACTGGGCTTTGTAGTCAGATTCTATTCGATTTAAAGAAAATTATGAAACAAGCGATTTTTGCAGAGCTGAGCTGTGGTGTGAGATTCTTTTACCCATTATAAAATGTTTAGAGAAGTTTTCACAGAGGGGGAGGGAGGAATTTGGGTGCTTAGAAGCTGAGCAGGGCCCACCAGGATGGAAGAGCAGACAGGCCCAAAGGGGAAGTACCAGCCTGGAGGGGAATCAGGTGTGAAGAGCTTGGGCTCTAGGCAACCTGGACCAGGGTGGGCTTGCTTCAAGCCCCCTCCACATTAAGGCCTGCTTTACCAGCACACTATGTCACCATTTGGCCAGAATCACTCCAATTCAGAAACACTGGGGCATTTTGTCTCACTGCTAAGCAGCCATGTGCTTCTCTGCCTCCCAGCTGTGTTCCTGCTGGCATCCCTCTTGCACTGCCCTTCACCGCTGTACCCACCTCAACACCTCCGCAGCACCCTCCCCCAGCAAGATCCTCACGGTCATTAGGGGCTTGATTCCACCACCCCCTCCTACGCAAAGCATGCCCTGAGACCCTGGGGGACCCAGCCCTCTCCCGGTGGTCACACACCTCTGCTGGCGAGTGATTAGTGTGTTTTCATTATTGTCTTCTTCATCTGTGAGCTTCTGGGCAGGGTTGTTCCTATTTGTATCCTCGTGGTGCCTGCCTGACACACCTGGAAGGGCTAAAACTCCTTGGCTGATAGCACAGCTACAGTAGGACAGGGCTGGCCCTCACACAGAGAGAAGTATCAGGATGCTTTGTAGACTTGCCATGGCCCTCATCCTCAGTGCCACTCACGTTGCCCATGGAGAGCCCAGCCCTGTTGGGTTCCTGCTGGGGTGCAGCTGGAAGGCAGGAAGCAGACCTGGGGTGGGGCACATCTGTCCTTTGTCTCTCCTATCACATGGAGACACAACCCAGCAGGAGCGACATACAGGAGGGATGAGTTTTATATAGAAGGGAGGAAGAAACAACCAAACTGCAGGATACAGAACTCAGAGTATGACAGCAGCTGAGCCCACACTGGAGGCTTCAGATCTCAGAGTTGCAGAAGACAAGAGGTACCATAGCCTAAAGAGAAGGCATAAGGACAAGAGATGTTCCCTTGACTTCATTCTTCCTGTGAGCAGCCATGCGAGAGGAGGGAAGGACAAGAAGATAATTCTCCTTCCCAGGACAAAGAATCTAAGAAGCAGGAGGGTGAGGCCCAGAGAATCCAAGGAGAACCAGGCCTGCAGGTAATTCGGTCCTTCCCCCTGCAGCAGGGTGGTACAGAAGAAGCCATCTGCTTTGATATAGAAACAGCAGAGGCTGGGATTCAGGGTAATCGGGTTTTCATTTCAACTCAGCCACTAATTAGCTGTGTGAACTTGGGCAAGTCACTCTACCTCTCTGGGCCTTTATTTCCTCATTTCTAAAATGAGTGGGTTGAGCTAGAGGGAGATGATTGTGATGGCCCTTTTTAGCTTTAACACTCCAGGACATTATTCATTCCCCATCACAGCTGTACTGTGACAGCTTTCTGAGGCTTCCTTCCTCCATTCCTTCCAACATCTAGATAGAGAGGAAAGGCACACACATTATAATCCAGAAGTATTTTGGGAAATGTGAGCAAAGCATCTAAGACATTTATCAAGAAAATCTGAATATCAAGCATCAAGCCCTAGGCCAAGGGGAGCTGGGAATATTTCAGGGCACATTAACCACTGTTGTGGTAAGTAATTATGCACATTGACTTTGAGTCTGTTTCAATGGTCACATCTCAGAATGTAATTTCTACACTGTTTCCAGGGAGGGAGGGATCCCTGCAAGAGCTAAGAGTCTTCGCAGAGTCTGAACTGTGGACTGGTAATAGCTGGCATTTCAAAAATGTAGTCTTTTGTTTCTCGAAAAACTGCTAAAAGCAATCAACTCCCCCATCTCTGATCTGTCTCTGAAAAGGAAAACAATAAATTTGATTTCAATCCATTGTGTTAAGTATCAGAATGCACACACAGAGTCTGTGGGTAAAAACCAGCGTCGAGTACAAACCCATCTGTGATGCCAACAACTTGAACTGAGCAGAGAGAGCATTAACACTTTCAGGTTACATGGGAAGCGAGAGCCCTGCAGTCACTCACTCTGCACCCTCAGAGTGAAAAAAAACATCTGATACATAGGTGCGATGTTATTTGAAAATAAAAACCAGCACAATGTATTGGAATAATTTGCCAGCCTTAAATGTGCTTTCTTCTAAAATAATTTATCTCTGCAGAGACACCCGTCATTGAAACTGCTGGCCTAACTGATCTAAAACCCCACCATTTGCCATTTCCTCAAAACCTATCTGTGTCCCAATTAAAATCTCTGCTGGCAAATGCAATGAGAGATGTCAGAGCAATTTTCATAAAGGAGTAAAAAAAGGACATCACACAGAATTTTTAACAATGTACTATGGCACGCAGGCAAAGAGTGATATTGGGGAAGGATATTGGACAGTGGGTACTTGAAGGTTTATTTTTTATGTCATCAAAACTTGGCCTCTTTGGATGGAGGAGTATATCAAGTGATGGCTCAGTATCATTAACCTACGACAGGTGTCCTCAAATTTTTTAAACAGAGGGCCAATTCACTAGCCCTCAGACTGTTGGAGGGCCAGACTATAGTTTAAAAAAAAAAAACTATGAACAAATTCCTATGCACACTGCACATATCTTATTTTGAAGTAAAAAAAAAAACAAAACAAAACAAGAACAAATACAATCACACCGCCTCATGTGGCCCTCAGGCCGCAGTTTGCGGACCCCTGACCTACAACCTAATCAGGAAAAGAGTTAGCACTGCAGTTTGGGGGAGCAGGCACAGGATAGAAGGCCTTGCTGTTCACAGCGTGTGGCCTTGTCCCAGTGGCACCAGATGGGAGCATCCGAAGTGCAGATCCTCAGGTTCCTGGATCTCAAACATCCCGCTCTCGGCATCATTCAGTCCTTCTAGAACCTGAAGGTGATCCTAGGACCATTCTTACACGGGACTGTCCTTCGTAAGGAGAGGGCTGTCAGCTCCAGGCCACCGCTACCAGACAGAAATCCTTGAGCAGGTCAGCTGTGTGGCCCTGGACACTACACCAAGGGGCGAGTGTCAGTTCTCTCAGCTCTCAGATGGGAGGAAGCATAAGCCCTACCCCAGATGCATGTTGTAAAGATCAGGCAAAATAATTCAGACCATGTCACCAGTTGGTGCTGGACTCGTGGGAAATGCCCAGTGAATGCCAGCCATTATTGTTATTCCCAACTCAAATATTCTTTGTTCGCTAAAAGTATTAGAGAATAGATTGAGTCTGTCTCTTTAAAAGAACAGACAGAATTCAAATGAGCCCAAAGGGGATTTTGGAGGAGGGCAGACCTGGAAGCACCCCAAGTTAGAGTCGGAAATGTTAAAATAGGAAAAAGTAAAGGAGTCAGTTTGCAGACCAGTGAGAGAAAAAGCTGGAAAAACAAGTAATGGGCAGGTGATGCTTTCCAAAAGCAAGATTCTGACGAGGGGAGAGGGCTGGGAGCTGGGCAGTGTGAGGCACTTTCTAAGCTTAGAGTCGAAGCCAGCGATTTTCAACTGGTGTGCCACCAAAGGATCTTAGGTGTGCCCTGAAAATTTTTAAACATCATTAATTATTTTCCAAAAAAGTTCAAATCACACTAAGTATATTCTTTCTTTTTACTCTTTTTTTTTTGAACAACGTATTTTTTTTTTGAGACAGTCTCACTATGTCACCCTCGGTAGAGTGCTCTCGTGTCACAGCTCACAGCAATCTCAAACTCTTGGGCTTAAGCGATTCTCTTGCCTCAGCCTCCCAAGTAGCTGGAACTACTGGCTCCTGCCACAATGTCCGGCCATTATTTTGTTGTTGTCATTGTTGTTGCAGTCGTCATTGTTGTTTAGCTGGCCCAGGCTAGGTTCCAACTAACCAGCCTCGGTGTATGTGGCCGGTGCTGTAACCACTGTGCTATGGGTGCTGAGACTGAATGACATAATTTAAGTGTGCCATGGAAGTTTAACTATAGGTTCAAGTTTGCCATGAGATAAAAAAAGATTGAAAAAACTGGTCTAAGGAGTTACAGAGGAAGGCACAAGGGTCTGATGTCAGAGGCACGCACTATGCACTTTGTACGTGGAGTTGCCCATATTACGTTGTTTTTGACCTAGAAGAACAGCAATTTCATTTGGTTAGATGTAATGCAAGCCCCTTCTTTACCATGAGAGAGTGAGGGGAAGAATTCCACCCTCTCACCTCTCCACAGGCATTGTTCAGAGTTGAGCAAGTCTGCGGAAAAGAGATTTGGGAACAGTGGCCTGATGTGTGGAGTAGACAAATGGCCTTGTCACTGTGTAGGTGTTCCAGGACCCTGGCATCACTGTGGTCAGAAGCAGGTTTGTCCCACAGAGTCACCTTCTGGAAGCACCACCGTTTACTGCTGATGTAGGCAACCCACAAATGTCTTACCCTCTCTCCAATTTCAAGACTCGTGCCCAGGCTTTAAATGTGAGGTTTGCAATCATTTGGGTAAAGAACCGAATTCAAAACAAAACAAAAACCCTACGATCCTGACAGCTTGATAGGACAGTTTAGGGAAAAGGTGGGAGGGAAGCAAATTATTAAAAAGAGAAAAAAATGCTAACAAGATATTTCAAACTAATGGCAGCTGCACGTGTGTACAGCGTGTGAGGGCCTCGTTTGAGCCCATTTTGGTAACGACATGAAACTGCTGCTTTCTCTTTCCCAGGCATGTGTTTAAAGCACCCTGCAAATGATTTCATGTTGGATCGGGCTTCATTACTCACAGTTCATATTTGGTCTAAATTATAGTAAATGTTATTTCAAGGTTTACAAGTTAATTATTATAGTATAGTATTTACTCCATTATATAGTAATTACTGCAGAATCTGGTGCCTAAAGGGTCGTTCCCCACCCCCCCACCCCCAGTCTACGAAGGACAGAGAACATTTTAGAGTGTTTTCAAGCTGAACTAGACTCACTGGGGCGGGGGTGTGAGTGTACGGTGCGGGGGGAGGGACTGGGAAGATGGCATCCAGATTTAAATGCAAGCGCCCACATTTTTTAGGTTGAAGGGTTACAGGGACTATTAGTAGCCAAGCTTGGTTTAGCCCTCCCAGGAAGTGGTGTGCTCTATTTGTAGGGGATAAGGGGATCAGTTGACTCCCATAGATATGAGAGATGACAGTCTCACCTCCCTCCTGACATAATTGCACAGCACAAAGCAAAAGACCCTTTTGACCTACGGATGAACAGACAAGGGTGGGGTCTGCTCATCTCTCAGTGGCAGCTGCCTGAGAGACCTCTCATACAACTTGGCTCCCCTTCTTTTGGCTGGGTGCAGGAATTTAAATGATCTCCTTACAAAAAGCCTCCCCCCCAGCTGCCCCACCCTCTTGCCTGCTACAGAAGGGTCAGCTATGAGACACCAGATAGCCCCCAGCTCTGGGCCACATTTACACCTCTTTGCTCCATTCCAGCCTAGATTCTTTGTTCTGGCTGCCAAACCCAAAATGGATTCCATAAGCATCCTGCTTCCCAAATGTTGATCCAAATGGCAAGGAACCCTAGGGGCCTGACAGGCAGTTGAGCTAAATGACAGGCTTGGGATCAAGCTTCACACTTTTGTCCTCTGACTACAGCTGAGCCTCTTGGGCCAGTCAGCCAAAGCTGTCTCTTGCAGTGGCCTCCCCTCCACAGAAGCCCGGCACTAGCACTAGTACTTTTGATAAATTCTGAGCAGACTGAAAAAGAGAATTTGGCAATCATGGAAGAGTCATTGTCCCCAGATCTGGCTCCCCTTCAGGAGGAGAGAAAACATGGACTGGGAGTCTAGCCCCAAGGTCAGCAAGGTGCAGAGGAAAGAGCAAGCTTCTGGGGCACACTTGCTCCCAAAGACTTCGCAGCCCTGTCTCTGTACTTTGAGGAGAGGCAGAGACGAAAGAGATGAGGTGAGAGAAATTGCTGGTGTGCTGTCTCCTGAGGTGCTCCTGACACATTTTCCTTTTCGAAGGTGGGGGCAGGAACTTAGAACTGGAGGCTTTCAGTGGACATGATTTTGGAGCTGGCTCCTAGCACTCATAGAGGGGTTTCCAGTTTTAGGAAGATCTCTCCTGCACAGAGACACACATCCCGCCCTCTTTGGCCTCACATGGGCCTGTGCCATTGTCTGAGAGAAAACCATTAGGTCATTAATACCATGCGCTAACCCATTGCGCGAGGGTGGCAGGTTCAAACCCAACCCTGGTCAAAACTGCAAAGTAAATAAATAAATAAATAAATATTTTTAAAAAAAGTTAAAAAAAGAAAACCATTAGGTCAAGGGACACTGGACGATAACCCGTCCTCAAGCCTGTTCCCCAGCCCCCCACCCCCTTAATCACTGCAGCAGCAGCAGATTCCTCACCACTCAGGTGTGCCTTTCTCTCTCTCCTTCTCATCCTTTTAGTCTAGAAGCCTTTTCAAAATGTCCATCTGATTGTGCTGTCTTGTCTGAAATCTGCCCAGGGGTTCCCCATTACTCATGCCATAAGCCCACTCCTTGAGTTGACAACAAGGCCTCACATTGCCTGGGCTCTGCAACTCTCCCTGCCCTCCAATACACACACACACACACACACACACACTTTCTTTCCTCCATTGCTTCAGGATCAGTCACTGTGGCCTTCCTTCAGCCCCCTTCCCCACGCCATGCCCTTCCCCACCCCTGGGAGTTTGGGTGTGCTATTCTCACCACCCTCCCTGTCTCGCTCCTCCCTGCCCAACCCATCCTTCAGATGCCAGCTCAGGGGTCCTCCCCTATACGTGGACTCAGCCAGTGCCCTTGCCTGCCCCGGTGGGGACTTCCATCAACCTTCACTCTTACCCTCTTCATCCTCTATCAGCTGATAAATGCCTCGCTGCACGGTGAGGCCAGAAGGTCCGTGAGGGCAGCGGGTGCCCCTGTCTCACCCCCAGCAGCTAATAAAGTGACCAGCTTGGTAATGCATATTTATTGAAAAAGAATATTCTTGAGTAAATTCCAAGAATCCTTACTAGATAAAAGTAAGCTGTTCAGTGCATCAGCTGTGTGGAGAGACTGTAGCAGCAATATTCATGAGGGCAAGGAGGGGTTGAGCACTTGCGTGCCGTGTGCCCAGCACTGTACACTTTTTAAAAGTTTCACTGCACTGCAATGTGAGATAAGTGCTTTTATTGTACTTTTTTTAACAGATGGACAGACCAAAGAACAGGCAGATTCAGTACTGCATCTGAGGACACCCAGCTGGGTGGAGCAGATATGGTCCTGGGCAGTTGGACCCAGAGCTCCTTTGTTCCACCACTCTGCTCGGCTGACGCTTGCCCAGCCAACTGAGGATGAGGAGAGCGTACACAGGCACACTGCAGGCCTTCCCTCCTTCCACCGCCTCCCCTTCCACTCTCTCTGCAAACAAGCCCTTATTTAATGAACATATATTTAATGTGAGAAGAGAATAGAGTGTATCAGCCCCATGATTGCTTCATACACACTCTTTTTCACTACCTGTCACATCTTTACAATGTAGTCAAAGCATTCTCAGCAGCAGAGATTATTAAGGAAAAGAAAATAAAAAAGGAAGCAAAAAAGGGAAAGGAGCAAAGGAAGCAAAAAAAGGAAAGGAGCAAGTTTGGGCAGAATAAATGGTTATCAGAGAGGACTCGCCATATCCCTCTCATGTCCTCAGTCCTATGGGTGCTGGACTCGAGCCCAGGTCCTCTGAGAAGGTGTCTCCACTTTCCTCCTTGAAAGTGTATCCTCACCATTCCCTGCTCTTCCCTCTTCCCTCCCTGCAAAAGAAACTCACATTCCCATTAAACACACACCGTGATTTGGGCAAGAGCACCAGGTGAGGGGCAGGGCAGCCCACAAAACTCACCGGCAATGTTATTAAAAGCAAAATACCCAGCAGAGTTTCAAGGTCAAACTGTGCCCAGCCACCGCATTCCAGAGAACAGCAGGGAGTTGAGAAGAGTGGAGGGGCCGTTCCTGGCCCTGGACACCTTCACTCCTTCCTTCACTCTGGTGTCACCTCCTCGCCTGTCTCTTCATCTCACTCCACGCTGGGTGGGTGACCCTCCTAGCAATGGGTGGGTGACCATCCTAGCAATCTCTGGAGGACTTCTTTATTCTATAAGAAGACTTCTCTCAAAAATGTGAAATATAAATATTTGCCACCAACCATGTGGCAGCAAATAATCATTTCTGCTGATGGATATAATTATTTAGTTGGGGGTGATGAAGTTAGCCTAGCCATTGGCTGTCTTAAAAGCAAACATAGTACACCCCTCTTTCTGTGTACCTATCGCTGTTTCCATTGGCTTGAGGCTGGGCTGCTTCCAGTTCATAATGCCCTCAAGTGGCCCTGACCTTGGAAGACCAAGGGAAAGAGATTGCATTTTGGAATGCCTTTGCCTTAGGTGCGGGTCCTGGCACATCATTCCCAGCTGTGTGAATGAAGCTCATGATCTCTCTGGGCTTCAATGCACTGGAATAGAAATTTCTGGACTAGGGATCTAAATCCATAATTTACAGGGCTGACATAAGATGTAGGCTATGGAAGGTGCTTTCCAGGCTATTTGGTATAAAATAAGTGCTCAAGTAATAGTCACTATTATAATCTGTGATGATTATTATTTATGCTGCCATGAAGCAAAATCATATACCCAATATGCTATTGTCCTAAGTTGCTAGTCAGCTAGTCTTAAGGTCCTTTTCATATACAGAGGGTGAGAAAATTCAGAAGTATATTCCTTTATATCATTAGAGTTAAAGACCATTGCAGTTGGGCTTTACAGAATGTTTTGGGGTGGGGGGGGAGGATCACAAGATGTATTTCCCCACACCGCAACAACAAAACCCATGAAGTTTCGACTTTTTTCTCCAGGCTTAATTAGGCTACATCAAAGGGGTTCTTCAAGCCACTCTGCTGTGGAGATAAATTCCATTAGTGACCTTGCCAAAGCAGATGTTCTTGGGAACACTTCCTCCTGACATAACCCCTTGTCCTATATCCGACGAGTATTCCTGAGAGACGCTGCATTCTCCTGGAGCTGCAGCACCCCCCAGCTGACACCAGAGAGCTGACCTATGGCCACCAGCATGCAGTTGAACGAGGCTTTTGTTTTTTTACATTATTTCACAATCTACTTGGCCCTTCCCAATTTAAATGAAAGAAAAAAAATAGATAAATAATACTAATGCCTGTGGTAAGTATTGTTATTTTTAAAAACTAAAAATCCTCTAGAACATAAAAAAAGGAGGAAATACTGGCAGGAGTTGTTCTTGTCTTCCAGTTCAACTTCTTTTGTTCAAGTGCAGGGACAGGACACAGAACCCTTTTCTGTTTTGTCGGTGATAGATTTTCTTTTTCTTCTTTGCCAGTGCCCATATTATCTCCAAGTCCTTAGATTCATTAGCCTAATTAATATTAAGAACATATGCATATGCAAATAAGACCCTCTTTGCCATATATTTCACTTTATAAGACAGGTTGAAGGGTGGTTGGGTGAGTCAATCAAATGTCATAAATTGGCTATGCATAAGACCTCATTAATATTAATTGGGGCGTGGGCATTGTGCAGTAGCCCATACTGCCATTAGAGATGGGGCCCTAGCTTTAATTGTTCCAAAGATTTTGAAAACCAAAGCCTCTGACCTGATTTAAATATGTAATCCGCCCCCCTATCCCCACCAGGTAGTCTACTGAGCAGCATCAGAAAGGTATTAAAAAATACAGAGCAGACCTTTTCTAAGACAGATGGCACACAATGAGGTTAGAAAAAGTATCTTGAGATCCAACCTGCAAGAACAAAAAAAAATTGCTTGCATTGTTGTTTTCATTATCTTGCTTCTGTCATTTCATGAGCTTTGTATCTTGCAAGGAAAGAAAGAAGGGAGAAAAACTGTGAAATTAATCTTTTGTGCATGGCCTGATAAAGAAGAGACATGCTCAGACAAAAGATAGACTGGGAGAAGGTACCGTGATTGATGACTAAAGTAACGGTGTCAGAAGAGTATTATGTAAATTACTGGAGGCACACGCCATTTCAGAGAGAATGAGAGGCAGAGGCTGGAAGGGGGAGCGAGGGAGAGGGAGAAGGCGAGAGAGGGAGTGAGGTACTGAGGGTGAAAAAAGGATTGCAGAGTCCATGTCACCAAAGAACTGGTCCCCAAACACCCATTTCTTGCCATCTTTCATCTCCTCCGACAAGCTCACCTCGCATTCTCTCTGGGTTGTGCGGTGTAACAAAGGGGTGGGGGTGGGGGGAGAGCTGTCAACATTAGCATGATTCCAGTCAAGAAAGGTTTAGGGAAAGCAGTGTCTGAAGTGAAATCATCAAGGAGGGAAGTTCGGTTAAAGGGGAAAAAGAGCCTGCTGGCGACTGCATGTGTCTCTGTGTGAAGCGCATCTCAAGACATGGGGACAAGCTCCAGGCCATTCTCATTCTACATGCTAGAAACGGGCTCCGAAAGGCCCTGCGTGCTTCCCCCAGCTCCCGGGGTATGTCTGCAAACTTATGTGCTGTGCCTGGTGTGACCACTGAACAAAGGTGGGTGGAGGATGACTCAAGCGGCCAGAGGCCAGGAGCCCTGCTACAAAAATCTCTGCTCCATTTTTTTTTTTTCTTTTGGCCACATTTACTTTCTAAGTAATGAAATGAAGGCAAGTGTTGAAAATTACCTCCATTTTCCTGACTGGGAGAAATGGGAGGTAACAATAAGATTATATTCAATTATAGGAACGGGCTTTGCTGGGATGACCTTCCCTGCTGGCTGGGCTGTGGCTGTGGAATGTGCTTTGTACACCCCATTCGCATTCAAACATCTCATGCTTCAGAGTCCAGCACTGGGATCAATAGGCTTCTTTAAAAAGTAATAATAAATAAACTGCTTCCAAATTCTTAGAAACCAAATCTGGAGACAGCAAAGTTGGTACTCGGCAAAAACTCACAGGACTGAGAGCAGCATCCATCCCCTTGCCGCAGCCTGTGTGGTACTGGTACCCACATTTTCAAATATCACCCTTTGGTAAGTCCAGAGAGATGAAGGCCCACGTCTGGAGAGAGATTTTCCCCACATCTGCCCTCCGTCCTCAGCTGGCTGAGAGGGCAAAAGGAATAAAATGAATCTCTGTTCATTAAAAGCTTGGAAGGCCCCCAAGCACTGTAAAGATTATGGTAAAACTCTGACCCACCTTGACATTCAAAATGCAATTAATTAATACATTTTAAAATTAATGAAAAAATAAAAACTAAAATAAATGCACTTACTTGCAAGTCCAGATTTTTCCCATTTTGATGATTTTGGACATTTTTGTAAAAGCAAATGATTGGGAGAATGAAAAAGGTGTAGGAATAGGAGTAAAATGGGACCTTTTTACAACCCAAAAGTTACCTCACCAGACACTTCCAGGAGGCACACTAAAGCCAGAAATCACAGCCCAGGCCCCAGACTGGTCCCCTTTTCCTCTGACTTCCTGTTCTTACTGCCTGGCTGTTTAGCCCCAAGCACACACTGCTTCCTTTCTGTACCCCAGTCAAGATTCATTGAGCCCTACTATGTGCTGGACACTCTGCTAGGTGATGGGGATAGGAAATTGAACAAGACATACTTTCTTTGGTGGAGATCGTGTTGCTTGCAAGGAGACAGCACCTGTGGCCATGCCTGATCGCCAACAGCACGCCCCTCAATGGCCAGGGCAGCACATGCTACCGTGGGGTCAGTCCTTGTTGATTAAAATTGAATTTGCCAAAATTGAGCTTAGCTGGAGACCCAGTGGGCTGAGCCAGGAAACCTCCCTTGTATAGGCAAAGGACACAGAGAAAAGTTGTCTGTCTTCTTTCAGCACTACATGATTTAGTTTTGTTTTTATTTTAGGAATCCATTGGCCACATGGAACAAATTCTCATTCAGAGAAGCTCAAGGGAGAACTGTTATTACTGAGGGAGCTCGGAGGGCCCAAGAGGGAGAAGAATACTTGGGCCTCCAGAGATGATAGAACTGTGGCCTGGAGAAACATTAGACCCCAAACACTTCTCCTCTCCATATTTCTCTCTCACTCAGTTAACGCGTGTATGAGACTGTGACAGTGTTTCCCACTTGGTATCAGTTTATTTCCTGTGTCTCTCTGGAAACCCATTTCTTTTGCCAACTTTCCTGAGGACCCAGACTGAGTGCACTGTAATGACAGCCCTACTGCTATAACTAATAACAATAACAACAGCAACATTTGGACAGGGACTAGCACAGTCTTGTATGCATAATGCTTATTTTTATTATTATTGCATTATTATTATCCCAATTTTACAACTCTAAATAGCCCTGGCCTATAAGCCCCAGGGACTGTGCTCTCAGCTGCTAAGTTGGACGGATCAGAACCCACCAGCATCCACGACCTTTCAGACCAGCGAAGGAGAATCTCTGTCTCCCAATTCCCAGTTCCAGAGATGAAAATGGGCCACTTTGAGATTAGGATGCCAGGTGATGCTGCAGGGGTAGCACTCAGAAGGCAGCACGATCCACTCGGAGGATCCCTAGGAGGTGTGTTTCGCTTACGCAAATATCTTGATTTAAAAAAAAAAAAAAGTTCATACCTTAATTTCTCTGATATAACAAAAGGATCTCAATGGGGGAGGATTTGGATAGATGTGGTACTAGAGGAAACCCAGGGCTAGCAGTGAATAATATGAAAGAGTAAAAGAACTAAAAAAGGCTTCTGAGTGGATGGGATTCACTGGCTTCCTATTCTGCAATCAGCGATCTGAGATGCCATAGCCGGACAGAATACCCCAGCTGGCCAGGACACCACGGCCAGACATGACACCACAGGTGGCCAGAATACCCCAGCTGGCCAGGACACCACAGCCAGCTAGGACACTACAGCTGTCTAGGATGCCATAGCTTGCAGAGCCCTGGTGTGGCCTGTCTTCGGTCAGTGGTCGATATAAGCCAGGAGGTCTTGGCTCTCCTCCTGACCACACTGCTACTGAGCCACCAGATTCTGAGCAAGACCCTACACTGCCTCTGCTCTGCAACTGTGAAGCTGGGGTGCTGGACAATAATAGCTTCTCTCAGTTCTAAAGATCGGAGCCTCAGTCTAAGTCCCCAGCCCTGGGTCTCACAGCAACTCCCCCTGTGGCCAGTGGTTTCCAGCAGACACGTTGACCTGCTGACCCTGTCTTCTTCCCTGACCAATGGATTCTCCAGAGAAAACAAAGCAAAGAACTACAGACACGGTGGGAAGAGCTTTCTGTCGAAGCTATAAAAAGTTGGAGGAGATAGATCTCTCTCTCTCCTCTCCAGGTGTTTTCAGACACACTGGTAGTGGGGAAAAGTCCCCCCATGTGGAGGCCCTATCACAATCATGGCCACTTTGTTTTCTAACAGCCCCTTGCAGCCTTAGCCTCAAAGTCTTTGGGAGAAAGCTTTTTCCTTTCATACGTCTGACCTTATGATTCATCTGGCTCCTGTTTTAAAACCAATTATTACGTATCGTCTTTTAGTTTCACCCCTGACACCACTTTGCCCTGATTTAATTCTATGACTGGCTTTTATTCAAAACCTTCATTTTTGAGGAAGGTATAAGAGCTGCAAATGGCCTTCTTCTAGAAGCCTCGAGTTAAACAGCAACTCTGATGATCAAAACTATAGACTGGGCATTTGATTCCTGCTGATAAACAAAATGTGTAGTTGTTTCATGTAATGTGGAGAAAAGGAAAACCAAAAACAAGGTCCTCAGCAAGGGGTGGAAGGGGGTGGTGACTTTCACAGCGAGGGTGAATCTGGCCCTGAGCCCTGAACTACAACTACGAAGAACCCATTAGACCAGCGTGCACTGTTGTTCTGCCTACAGCACGCCCCTTTCAGAACCTGCTCCTCGTCCTGTAGTCTCTCTAGCTGTTCCACTGTCTGCACCCAGCTCTTCACCCTCACTCTACAACCACCCAGCAAACCCACTGAAGGCTGTCCTGCATACCCGTCTCCCCAGGCCACTCTCCCCTTTGCACATCCATCCAAACTGGTCAGATTTGCCTCTTCCCACAACTATTTTACTGAAAGCTTTCAATCAGATCCCTTTCTTCCACTTTTCCCTGCGTCCAGTTCCTTTTGCACATGCCACAGTGCTTTCCTAAGAAAAAGATCTGATCATGCCACCTGTGAGTTTCCAACCCCCCAGTAGTTCCCCAGCATGTGCAGAACAAATTCAGACTTGGTGGAGAAGCACCTAAGTCCCTCCATAATCTGACCTCAAACTTTTTTGTTGTTGTTGCTATTTTAACTATTTTTTTCTTTTCAGATTAATGTGAGGGTACAAACTCTTAGGTTACAATGTTTGCATTTGTTAGGTAGAGTCCCGTTGCAGTTGTTGTCCCGCCCCCCAGGAGTGCTATATACCCTTACACTGTGCCCACTGGATGAGAGCACACCAAGGCCCCTCGCTCCTCCCCTATCCTCCACCCTGCACCCGTTTCCCCTCATCTTGACTTTTATTAACCTGCATGGAGCTGAAACACATTCTTCCTAGTAAAGTATCACAAGAATGGGAAAGCAAGTATCCATGTGCTCAATAACAATATGAAGCCAGTAGACAATCTAATACACGCCCTCACCAGAGAAAAACTATATTTTTCTTTTTGAGACAGGGTCTCACTCTGTTGCCCTGGATAGAGGACCATGGCACCATCATAGCTAAAGCAACCTCAAACGCTTGGGCTTGAGCAATCCTCTTGCCTCAGCCTCTCAAGTAGCTGGGACTACAGGTGCACACTACAACATCTGGCTAATTTTTCTATTTTTGGTAGAGATGGGTCTTGCTCTTGCTCAGGCTGGTCTTAAACTCCTGAGTTCAAGCAATCCATCCCAGAGTGCTAGGATTAGAGGTATGAGCTACCACATGCCAAGCCCAAACTATTGGCTCAGCCTCTTCTTTTTTTCTACTATACTTTATCACACAGCAGACCGTAGGATCACACCAGGCTTTGACTCTCCCAGAGTATATGATATTATGCCCTTTCCTGCCTCTGCCCTTGCTCAACATTCCCTGTCCTAAGAATGTCATTTGCTCAGCCGTCAACCTCCATCAGAACCCATCTCTACCACACCCATCTTTTAGGCTCAAATCGTACTTCCTCTGTAAAGCTGCCTATCCCCAAAGTGCAGTTCATAGCTCCCACCCGAGGTCCCCTAGAAGGGCATGGCTCAAAGCTAGAGAGCTTTTCAAAGTGCTGAATCCTGCTTTACTTAAATCAGAATACCCAGGAAGGAGGCCCTAGGGAGTCAGCATTTCCTAAGAGTTCCCAAGTTAAATTCAGATGGCCCAAGTTTGAAAAGCCAAACTCAAGAACTTGGTATATATCCTCTCTATTTTCCACATTTAATTAGTATTTATTATTGAGCAAATATACCATGGAAAACAATTATGCTGTTGGTGGTGACACTGCAATGAATCAGGCCAAAAATAAAAAGTAATGAACATATGGAATATGTGTTGCGTATCTTATCATGTTTTATAATATATTAGAAACATGCGTCATAATAAAATATGATACCTTCTACAGTAGCCGTTTGTGCACGTCTTTCTACAGCTGTTCCTTGAAAATAACTGTTTCTCATTCATCTTTGTATCTTTGAGCACCTAACACAATGACTTGTACTCAAAAAGCATATGGTGACTTTGTTAATATATTAATTTGTTCACTTTTGGATTAATGTGAAGGAATGACATTTTAACGTTAAATTCATCTGGACTGAAAGAAATAGGAAATCACCCTTGCGCTGCTTACTACTACACAGGTGAGCATCTATGCCCTCATTGGATGGCCAAGCCCTTGTGCTGTCCTGTGCCTGCTGCCTGGTCAGAGGACAGCCTGCAGACCTCTGATCAAGCCCCCAGCAGGCCTCGCAGGAGTTCACTGACTTTTGACAAAGGCACAACATACACTAACCTCTTACTACTGTTTAAAGGAAGTACAAACGTTTGCCAGGTTAAATGCTTTCCACCTTCCAAACACATGCTCAGCCCCAAGACCTGCACCTCCAACTAACAGAAAGGCAAAGACAAGGGCTTCTTTTTTGTTTGCAGCCTGGGAGAGGGAGGCCCAGAGCAGCCAGAGTCTGTGGAAGGTCAGGTCAGGGCAGCTACTGGCCCACCTCCTGGGCTGTGTGTGCTTGCGAGGGGAAATGATAAACACGTGGAGACCTCCTGAAAATTTCACCTCGTGCATTTACAGAGACATTAGATGAATCAAATGCTCATGTTCCCTCTCCAACAATTTTCAAAGAAAAATCAACATCCCTCCACAGAAGTTGAAATGTATGAATCATTTTTTAATATTGAAGCTACGCCCCTTTAAGAAAGTTGAAGGCCCCCAAACATTTTTCCAAATGGCAAGTTCACATGTAGCATAACTGTCATATTTCTGATAAGGTAAATATTTGAAAGGGGTGCCCAAGTCTCACTGAGGTGAGAAATTAATATAAATTACAACTGTAATGTGTCTACATTTTACATCATTTATCTTCCCCTTCACTTTGTTGGGAATAAACTTTGAAGAAGAAACATTATTTTCATTTTGCTAGATTTCTACCCTTCTTTTTCTTTCACATCCTTGAAATTCCCAACCCAAAGATTAAATAAGGAAAATCAACCTTAAAGCTGAACCTATTGATTCTACCTTCCTTTCAATTTTCCCTTTAAAATGCATCAGATGAATAATATTTCATTTCTCAGAAAAGAGAAAATTGATATCCCAGGCAAGCCATAATGCAAATGAACATTAAAGTATCAGAGAATCTACATTTTTTTAATGATTGGGTTTTAGTGGGGAAGGGGGTCAGCATTTGGTCAAACCTCTGTACAGAGAAACTTGTATATCCTTGAACACTTCTCACTAGGATACCCCCTGGAATATTCCCAATCACAGTCTTAGGAACCAAGAGACCCCAGGTAGCCAGCTCAGGGTCTCACAACTATTGCCCCTGGGAGACTCGGCTGATGGCACAGCTCCTTCTCTCCCCTCCTCACTACCAAAATGTTTGTGTGTCCCGTTTCCCCATAGCCATGCTTTTCACTGACACATACACTTGCCTGATGTAACAGTGATTTCACGTATGAGATTACCATTTTAACAGGGGCCTTCTGGAAATGCCTTTGCCCAAAAAGAGAGCTATAATAGTGACAAGATGTCAAGCTATTGAGAAGACTCTGGGGGGAAGGGAACACATGCCTCCTGGTGTCCCCCAGATTATACCAGAAAGCCAGCTGCCTACTTCATATGCCCTCAGTGACGGCCTTATTTGAAAGATTGAAAGTCTCTTTACACAGACTCTTTCAAAGGAAGTTGTCACTTTAGGCTGAGCAAACCAAAACTCTTCCAAAATCAGGTGCTTGGGGAAAAAAAAATTGAAGTACTTTTAATAATTTAAATGGCTCTTCTCTGCACATGCCCAGAACCCAAATCCCTTTTCTAACTGAAGTGCTTATATAAAAATTTGACAGCTCTTATAATTTTAAATTGCTCTACACTGAGTATGCCTAGAACCTTGATCACTTCCAAATTCAAGGGCTTATAAAAATTTGAAGCACTCCAATAATTTTAAATTGCAATGCACAGTGTAGAGTGATTTAAAATTATTGGACTGCTTCAATTTTTTTAAAAGGTCTTCAATTTGGAAGTGAGTCAAGCAGCATTCTAATACAGTAGTTTAAAACATAGTATGCTAATTTAAAACTTAACACCTAAAAATAATGAAAATTAAATCACATGAGCTCTTTTTTTTTTTTTTTTTAGTAGGGAAGAGGGGTTGCTCAGAACACACCTGAAAAGTTGGGATGTGTCTGGGGGAGGAATGGAGAAGTCTAAGCTACAGAGGAGGAAAGGTGAGAGGCAAAATATTACCTAGAGGGCTGGGCAGAAATGACAGTCACATCTCAGAGACCTTGCCCAGACCTGGGGGTTCTAGAAGGGGAAACGTGGAAAATAATGGGAAGTGAGAAGAGCCAGGACCAAGCAAAGGAAAACTCAAAATATGGCTGAGAATTGAATTCTCTAAATTTTTCAACGTCCAGGGATACAATTTGGATAGCAGTTCTCTCTAGAAATCAAATCACTTGCTTTGTTTTTGCTTTGTTTATCTGATGGAGCTTTCAAATAGAATTCATGCCTGTAGTGCTTCAGAGTTTCCACTCATGATTAGCTAGCCTTTGGGGGAGGAGGGTAGCTAATAATCCAAAAAGCCCCAGTCATAGCCACTTACAAGCAAAGAGCGCATTTTTATCAGTCTTTCCCATGGAGATCTGTACCTCTTTTTAGCTCAGAATAGCTACTTAGTTAGGTTTTTCTTTGTTTCTAAAACATCAATGTCCTCTTTTCTCATCTTCCTGTCTTCCTTAGTTCCTAATTTTCTTTCTTTTTCTTTCCCCTCCATCACTGCCTCTTTCTACAACTACTGAGAACTTCATAGAATTAAAGATCAGAGGGACTTTTACTCAATGATCGTTTCTAACTGACCCTTGGGGGAAGCTCCAGGTCATGGAACACAATCACCGCAACAGGGTAAACGACCCTGAGCAGAGCCCCCTGAAAAAGAGAACCTATCTCCGAGGCTCCTGCAGCATTTTCCACACAGCAAACCTGTGCTTTGCAATGGCATCTAAATGTGCTTTATTCCATTTGCTTGTTGCGAGCTGTTTTGCTCTACTGGCTGGATAATGCGTGCTTTAAAATATTGTGTAAATACATATTAAATGATAACTTGTAATATTTCCCAGGGACCCATTGCAATCAGGGCTCAAAGAGAAGAGAAGTTTACAGAAGCTGAATTTTGGTACCTTTCTCACCATAAGGGACTGAGCATGTTAGTTATGTTGTCTCCCAAATAGAGAGAGCTAGAGAGAGCACAGAACATAAAAAATGCCACACAAAAATGCTACTCAACCAGGAAAGAGAGTTTTTCCTAGGAAAAGGACAAGAGGGAATGCAGACCTGGGCAAAATTAAATGGTATGAAAGATTTTAATAAAATAAAATTCGGAAGGAAGTTAGTGAAGGGAGCAGGTGATTTAGAGCATGTCAGGATAGAAACAGTTCTGTGTATTTTTCTTCCAAGTGAAGTGATGCTTCCCTGTGCCCTGGTCAGAGGCTTCCCTTGCATATGAGCAACCTGAGCCAGTGTCTGGCAGGACAATTTAAAAACTCCATGCCCATTGCTTCTTTGGGCTCCATCACGAGTCTGTACAAGACTTAGTATATATAAAACTGGACTCCCAAGGTCAAATTGTGATACCTTATCATTTCCGATCATTTCCCAATTTGAATGATAACCTTCATTATTATTCCTTGCGATAATAAATGAATAAATTAATAAAAACCTATTGGCAGCAAAGACTATTAAGCAATAAAATTTCAAAAGACCCCAGATTAAAACTAACCACTGGAGCCGAGGGTAATCAGGAGCCTTTACAATAAGCTAGTGGTACTTGGTAGGGAAGGAGGAAATAAAAATGTAGGGGAAAAGATGCTTCAAATTACAGTTTTCATCACAGACATGTGAATACAATAAACAGTTGCTCCAGAATCGGGTCCTTGACTAGTACTCTAACTAGATTATTTGGGGGATGGCAAATTTGGGATGAGTTACCAAATGCAGTGTAACTGGAACCAACAAAAATGTCAAGTTTACAGTCTTGGAGTTCACTGATGGGATGCAGGAATAACTCTCATCCCTCAGGTTGTGAAACATAGCAGGAGATGATTAAGAATACTTTGCTAAGGAGCAAACAGATTTTTAGGTCACATGTCTGTAGAGATGTCACCATTTAATAAAATGACAAAATCTATCTATCACATAGGCATGAACACAGAACAATATAAAGAGGTTAACAGAAATTGATGGCATCCAAGGTTTAATTTTACACTGAATCGGAGTCTTTGGTGATTGAAATAGACAAAGATGTATAGGGTTATCTTGCTGAAGAGGCTGTGCTAATTACTGGCACTTGTCATTTCTCCATAGCTTTATCTAAGTCAAGAAGGCTAACTAGCTCCTTTTTCCCCAGTGTGCATTGTTTGTTCAGGAGCTTTTGCTGAGGAAGCCTATTTTTTTTTTTTTTTTTTGCCATAACTGCACCTCATTATTAACAGGTTCATAAATAAATGAGTCCTAATATTTTTCTCCGTTAGCATTTATGATAGGGACATTTGGTCTACAAAAGATTACACTTGTCTTTAATAAAAATAGGCACTTATACATGAAGCCTATTAGGCCCTAGTTACTCTGGAGGAGGAAGAAAGGGGAGGAACTGGAGTTTAAATATAAAACAATAATAATAGCCTGGTGTTCTGGCAGCACTGTAAATAGAGACTATTTAATGGAGCTTCATGTGTTTCCCCCAGCCACTAACTCTTCCGCTTTCTCTTCTAACCGCCAGCCCTCTAAGATTTGAAGACAGTCAACAAGTATTAAAGGAACATTCTTTAGATGACTAGCATTGTGCTAAGTATTGCAAAGGATACAAAATTGTAAAACATTCCGATCAGCCATAAGGAAGTTGCTAACGTGAGACCCAAAAAAAACAATTCAGGAAGTTGCTTGATCCATGTGAAGCCGCTGGTGTAAGGATTCTTCACGGATTGAGAACCAGGAAAACTTGGGTTGGGCTGGGATAAATAATTTAAAGTACTTTCTTTAAAGAGCTAGAGTTTGTGGATGCCTTAAGAGTTGTTTTGGGATGTAGAGAAATGTGAAGAAGAAGAAAACTTTCCATGTTGGGAAATCCGCAAGGAAACAGGGACAAGGACAGAGGTTGGGGAAGACAGGCATACAAGTTCTGACAATTAAGTTCATGAACTGATTGTGGAAAAAGTGCTACATACCTCATTGCTGAATATCACTTCAGTCACCTGATGGCTACGGGGAGTACTTTGAGGGTGACTATATTCAGCAATGAGATATATAGTAGTTTTTCTAGGATCAGTTCAGGAACTTAATTGTCCTACCTCATAGAGGGGGAAATGGAAAGTCTGGCTGGAGCGAAACATTTGTCTAAAGAAGTTCCCGAGATTACTGTGGGAAGTAATGTAGAATGTATGCCTTTTAGATCATGAAGCAGACGTGGAACTTGATCTGACAACACGAAATCTCTCTAGCTCATAATCAGATGACTACTTTGGTAAGCAGGGCATTTAATGAAACAATAGTCAAGCAAAGAGACGGCTCAGACAGCAAATACTACCATCCAGGTGTAAGACTACCAGGCAGCAGTGGCTTAGAACCTGACAGACGTTGCAGATGTCTCGACAAGACTTGATGGCCCAGGAGATGAGTGGGGAGAGACAAGAAAAGTATCTAAAAGGACGAGAAGGCTGGAGAGGATAGAAGACTGGGTGGCAAGTCAGATTCTGGGAGGAGGAAACTAAGGAAAAAAAGATCTGACTGTAGGTGTGTTACAGATCATTACAGCACACTGAAAGTGTGCAAACATAGGTTGGTGGTCAGACTTCAGGAAATATTGGAAGGCACAGTGTGGCTGAGCTCTGAAAAATCTCTTCAGTGGAAAGAGTGGAGAGCCAGGGACAAAGTTCATGCCTGTCAGTGTTGGGCAGAAGAAGCTCATGTCCAGAACCCTCTCTTGGCCATACATTAGGCCGTCCTAGAAGCAGGTTTGGAGGAGTATCACAGGCTCTGCTAGAACAAAGGAAGGAAGTGAAGCTATGATTAAACAGAAAAGCCAGCATCCAAGAGATCCAGGAGGGATGCCGACTCTATTCTGTGGAACCAGGGGCCAGAGCCAAGAACAGCAGACAGACCGAAGTGAGTGGGAGGTGAAGGAGGGCACAGTACGGGTCCATAGCCGACGTCTCCTTAAGGGCTGCTGCTCCATTTCCTGAGCCTACTGGACGTGGTGAAATTCCAATGAGCAGCACCAAGGTTTAAAGGGCCAAGGCCGCTGGAAGGGACAAAAAAAAAACCCAGACAATGAGCTGGACATGTGGAGCACCTCGAAGCTCTGCACCCATTCCTTACACAAGGGCCATCATGTTCTGCATTATTCTGATTAGTTGCAAAATCTATGGTTCCAAAGGTTTCTGCGTGTTGTGTGTGGGTGACTTTAATAATGAACAGAGCAATGCACCTAAAAACCAGAGCATGGCACTCACTCTGCCCACCATAGTAAAAATGTAAAAACTGCTACTTTCCATGACAGGTAAAGTATCAATATGTAGTAGCTGACTTGGTAATACTTCACTGTCCTTAGATGGCCCTCTGCCTATTTGGGGAAAAAGTAGCCCTTCTTCCAAAAGTTACACATGAACTATGTCCTATCAGAACTTTGCCTGAATGGGGGAGTGAGGAGGGGCAGGGAATGAAATACACCGGGTGTCCCTACCTATTTTCCTGGCACTCCTCAAATCTCTAGCAGCTTTTTAAAAAGATATATATGTTTTTAAAGGCACCCTTCCTACTTGAGGACATCTATTTTGCACTTGCATTCCCCCACATTTGCACATGAAAAAAATCCATCACTGTGTATACAAATGCCAAATTGCAATGCAAATAGGCATTTGTGTGCCCAATTACCCATTTTGTGTGTTTGCAAAACGGATGTGCCGGCAAATTCTGCAGGTGTGAGTTGGTAGGCCTGCTGGAAGTTTGGCTCCCAGAGTTGATACCAAATAAGGTGATGTCTCCTGACAGTGCACGGCTAAAGGAAGAAAGTCCATCTCCAGGACTCCAACGCGATAACAGGTGTAGACAGCAAATAGACAATCCTTGCAGAGAGGAAGTTAAAAACAAATGAAGCTAAAAAGTAGAAAGTTGGATTTCCAGTTGATGATTGGAGTGTCCTGGAGATACTAAGGGTTTTCCCATGAGTGACTCTCTGTTCTTTAGTGCACAACTAAGAAACACTATTTTTCTAACTGAATTTTGTTGTGATAAGAACATTTAATGTGAGATCTACCCTCTTAACACATTTTTTTTTTTTTTGCAGTTTTTGGCCAGGGGCTGGGTTTGAACCCACCACCTCCAGCATATGGGGCCGGCGCCCTACTCCTTTGAGCCATAGGCACCACCCAACCGTCTTAACACATTTTTAAGTGTTCAATATTGCATTATTAACTATAGGTATAATGTTATCTGTAGAGCTTAGTTATCTTGCTTAACTGAAACTTAAGGTTGATTTGCAGCACCCCATTTTCCCTTCTTAGCCCCTTGGCAACAATCATTCTTTTACTCTAAAAATTCTACTATGTAAGATTTCACATGTAAGTGGGCTCATGTAGTGGTTCCTGACTTATTTCACTTTGCATAATGTCCTCAAAGTTCATCTATGTTGTCACTTACCACAGAATGCCCATTTTGTAAGACCAAATAATATCCTATACATATATATATATACACACACACTAGAATATATATATCCACATTTCCTTTACTCGTGTCCATGGACATTTAGGTTGTTCCTGCCTCTCAGCTATTGTGAATAGTGCTGCAATAAACATGGGAGTGCTAATATCTCTTCAAGATCCTGATTTCAGCTCTTTTGGATAAATACCCAGAAGCAAAATTGCTAGATCATATGGTAGATCTATTTTTAATTTTTTGAGGAACCACCATACTGTTTCCCATAGCGGCTGCACCATTTTGCATTCCCACCAACAATGTATGGGAAGCCTTATTTTCAAAGCATTTTTTTCTATCTTTTTAAAGTGTCACTAGAAGTACAACACAGACACCCTAACCATGACTCAGAATATCCTGATAAATCCCAAAGCTTTACCTGGTTGATCTGCAAGCATGTTGTTACCACTGTACCCCCCACCAGACCTTTCTCTATCGGAAGTCTCAGGCAGTTGAGAAGAACCAACAGCACTCTTTCAACAGACTCATGAAGTCCCCCTGCAGCCAGATGCCACGAGGTGAGCCACCACCATTCCCTCCATACCTCCATGATGACCTCAACAAGAATTCCACCCAAAATAATAATGGGAAAGTTATAAGAAAGAAAAAATAGCAAAGGTGGTTGGTCAGTCATTTGCCTGTGTGTTTGTTAGCTGCTGTTGAGATAAGTCAAGCTCAAAACACCAGGAATTCAGTTTTTGGGGCAAATTTATAGTTTGATCCACAAATTCTTCACTTTGTTTTTACCAAGGTGATTTGTCAAAAATAAAATTAGATGAAGTTCTACTTTCATGGATTATCTGACTATACAAAAGTCTCTGAAATATCATTGTTGTCTCATATAAATTTCACTTTTAATCCTCTTTTTTGTATCAAACAGAACTTCAGTTTTTAAAAATCTGAGAGCAAAATATAGGCAACTTGCTTAATCATAAAAGTACCACCTCCTTGAGGATGTCAGTAATTCTCAAAATTGCCTTAGATATTTTCTAGATATCAGAGATGGGTAATGTAGTATTTTAAGTGGCAGAAATGCATTAGTATTATGTAAGTACATGATCCTTAATGTACTAATCTCGGCAATATGTGTAATGAGGACTTTCAGTAACACTTATTTTAAGTGTCCTCTGAGAAATGCTAATTTACAATGAAACACCTATGGAAGTACATGTGACATCTACATGAATACCAAATGAATTCATTTTGATCAATGCTATTACAATGAATATAAAATGAATTCACAGTGATAGGACATTTAAAGTATTACCAAATTTTCCTTTAATGTTACATGTGCTATGGAGATTAGCATATGTTAAGAATCAAATTGCATATATGTGTATATATATATATATGCACGCCCATATTGACAAATATATATTTAGACACAGGCTGATACCAAAAATACATGTCCATAGTAATTACTTCTTCAGGAAGTATCTCTTTAAAAAAATCACTCCGCATAACATTACATATACAAAATGCTTAGGTTATATTTACAAAATTACATGCTGGACATTAACAAACACAAGTTTACATTATGAGAACAAGTAAACAAATAGACTTTGTGGATCTTAGATTCAACAAAAGATGTTTCCAAAGGTACTTCTTGAATTTTAATGCATCTTTCATAATGGCAATAGTTAGCAACTTGATTAATATAAACCTGTTAAAACTCACTGGTGGCTTTTGTGGCTAGCCAACAATAATCCATGATGGATGAACAGATAATGATTGGATAATTGTCAATAATATCATATTTAAATATGATATCTGAGAGATTGGAGTTTTTACTTAGAGTTTCCAAGAAGCCGTAATTTGCAAGGCATGTGTGAATCATCCGTTTTTGATGATCAGGCCTTTTCTTTTTGATGGCAAGCTACTATCTATAGACTGTGGGTACTCCTTCACCTTGGTTAAGGCTGACCCACTGTAAGTGATGCAACCACGTGTCAATCAATAAACATTGACCTTGGAGAACTGAATCTCTGGTCCATTTAGAGCTTTAAGGAGCTAATATGAGCAGGACAACCTTGGTTTCACAGCTGGAACCAGTAAGAGCCCAGGCTATGGTCTATATCCCACCTCAGATCATAGGAGTTTCCAGATGCACACATCTAATTTCTGTCAATGCCTTGACTGATTTGCATACCTAAACAAGACTAACTCAAACAATAATAAACGGCTATCAATTTGTATTAGTTTCTACCTTCTCGGCATCACTCACATACCTTGCCTTCTCTTCTTCTTCACTGCCATGACCTGGGATCAGAACCTCACCATCTCCCTGCCTGCCTCTTTGCCTCCAGTTCGTCCTACACACTGCCAACCAGATGATCTTTCAAACAAACATAACTGAGTTAGGTTATTCATCTGCTCAAAATTTCTCAATGACTCCCTCTTGCCTGTAGGATTCCAGCTGAATGCCTTGTGGGATACACAGGGCTCAGGTAGCCTGGCCAGCTGCATCTCTCTCCACATCGTCCTCCACACATCCTCTATGTTCCAATGGTGCTAAATTACTATAGTCTTCATGGTCTTTCATGCCTCGGTGTCTTTCTGCATGGTTCCTTCTGCCTGGCATATCCCCCACCCCACATCTGTCTGCCTGAAAAACACCTGCTCATTCTTTGAATTTCAGCTCAGAAGCTTCTTCCATGAGTCCCCTCCTGTCCCCTTCCTGCCATCTGAATCCCAATGACTCCACTTTGGAACTTTTCGCACAGAATTATAGTCTTCCGTTAACACACCTATTGAGTAACTAGACTATAAAATCTTGAGCCAAAACAGTATTTTATTTATCTTTGTCTCTGGAGCCAGGGCTCAGTGTCTAACACATTAGTGCTTATTCAATGGATGCTGCATCAAAAGACTTGTCTCCTAAAGAGTCCCTGTCCTTCCTGTTGCAGACCTTCAGAAATTTGTACCTTTAAATCGCTTACCCTTCTGAGTTTAATTGACTCAATGAGCACATTCTAATTATGTGTGGGGGAAAGTACTCACTCTAAAGCTCACATCCTTCTTTATCATCCCCAAGGCCTTCTAGGAAATCAAACTATTGTAATATTAACCTAAAAATAACAATAGCTAATTTGTTACTTACCTGCTATACATTGGGCATGGTACTAATTGCTTTACTTATATCACTTCATGAAATTCTCACAATTGCCACATAATATCACTATTTTGATCCCCATTTTACAGATGAATAAATCAAGGCTAAAAGAAATTAGGTTACTTTATCAAGGCTACAGAAATGGAAACCAGGGAATTCAAACACAGGCTTGACTGGGCCAAGTCCTGGGCTTCTTACCTGTCACCATCACTTTTCCTAGGGGTTCCACAAGCTTCTACAGTTCCTGGAGTAGAGAACTTCAAGACTTCAGGGAGGAAATTCCAGAGTTTGATGTAAAGGTCAAAAGTCAAAACGAGCCTCTATTCAACGATGATTGACTTCACCTTCAAAAAAGGGAGCTTTTGTTTTGCCTTAGAATTTTGGATTAAAATCTTATAATATAGGAGTTGACATCTTGATAACTGAGAGATGAAGTCTGATGATTTGACTTATCCTGGTAAATTTTATACTTTTTTTTTGTTTGTTTTTGGCAAAGGCTTGTCCAATTTTTTAATAACTTATGTTCAAATTGTTTACAGAATTCTTCTACTATTTTTCTTTTTATAGAGAGCCACCACCAGAAGTGTTGGCCTTTACCAACTCCCAAGAGAAAAATGAGATTCCAGTAAGCTACTCATGTCTAGAGATAGTCTAAATAGAAGACTCAGTAATAATTTTTGTATTGGCCAGAAGAAAAAACAGTATGTTTCCCCTCCACAAAAAAATGTAACTTTAGATTGGGCATTTTGGGGGAGCTGAAATAAGATGTTTGAGCTACAAAATTCAAATTTTGATTCTTTTTCTCCACTTCCAAACTGGCAAAAAGCTCTCAACTAAAATATTATCTTCATTGAGATGTTGTCCTCTAATCCCACTTCCCCAAAATCCCATTTGCCACCTCTTTCCCATAATACTCTATTCAGATGTCCATCAGCCCACCTTCCACAGCATAGTATAATTTGATAGTCATATAACTCTGAAATCATCAAGGACAGGGACTTTGTCTTATTGCCTTATGTATTGTGTCCCTAGTACCTGACACATAGAATAGGGGTCAATAAACTGTCTTCTGTAAAGGGCCAGGCAGTAAACATTTTAGGCTTTGCAGATAATACGGTCATAACGACTCAGCTTCCACTGTAGTTCAAAAGCACCTATAGACACAGGAAAATGAATAAGTCCAGTTGTGTTTCAAAACTTTATTTACAAAAACAGAGAGTGGGACATCTTTGACCCTTAGGCTATAGTTTGGAAACTCCTGACATAGAGTATTCAGTTAAAAAAATAATAGTAATAAATCCGAAGAAGAGAGAAAAGAGGGAAAGAAGGAGGGAATAAGAAAAAGAAGGAGGGAGAGAAGGAAAGATTGAGGAAAAGGCAGAGAGACAGAATAAACCCAGAAATAAAGTAAGAATGAGACAAAATTTGATCTGCTTCCCAGATGGTAAAGAGTTATTCCTAGTGAGTTTCTCTTCAGCAAAGCATTTAGTCCATGAGAAACAATTCTAATTAGAATCCTCCTATTATATTTCACATAGTATTCTCTACATGTAAATCTTCCAAACAGTTTCTCTCTTTTGGCAAATCATTATTTCACATTTATTAAGACAAAGTACAGCAGAAGGGCTCTGCTGCTGGCTTATAACTACAGCCTGTCTACAGGTGCCATATTTTACGCTCTGGAAAAGAGAGCGCATTGTTCTGCCACTCTCTATGCAGGAACTACCAGTGCCTGGAAACAAATGACTTTTGACTGCTGATCAGAACCACACTTTAATCAGTTACCGGTCTATGATCAATAATTAATCATGCTATTCTGTCTAGGTAATAAATAATGGGGAAAATAGCAATGAATATATAGTTGGCCAGATTCTCCCTGGGGCGAAAAAGAAAAGGACCAGCCTGAAAGTCAGTCTGGATAATCCTGTAGCTTCTCCATGTGCAGCTTTAGTTGAAATTCCAGGAGGGCTGGGGCTGTTAGTAGGGGAAGAAGAATTGTCACCATCCACATGTCCCCCTAGGCTCCTCGGGACTAATAATCCCTACATTCGTGGATGGAATGTGTCCACGCGAAGTAAGACAACTGAAATAAGATCTTACAACAGCAAGGGTCCCAAGGGACAGGCCACATTTCATGGGTCCAGTGTATAGTTGGACCATGGCAGGTCCCTCATTGGAGGTGGAGGCAGTTGGGTGGCAATAGGAGTATAGATGCAATTGTAATGCTTACAGGCCGGCAACTGTGTGGGAGGTCCTTTGAATCATATAAGAGGACCCAATGACTTTGCTATTTAAAAGTTTTATGATGGATATTTTATAAAGAGAATAATTGCATTGATTTTCTATTGCTGTGTAAAAATGACCACAAAATTTAGTAGTTTCAAACAGCATACATTTATTATCTCACTGATTTCTCTAAGTCAGGAGTCTGAGCATATTAGCTGGGTTCTCTGCTCAGAGTTTCATGGGGATAAAACCAGTGTCAGATGGGGTGGGTTTCCTTCTTGAGCTTACGGTCCTCTTCTAAAGCTCCTCTGACTGCTGGCAGAATGTAGTTCCTTATAGTCATATGACTGAAAATCCTGGCTTCTTACTTGCTGTCACCACAAGTCCTTACCTTTTTTAGCTAATTTTCAAATACGAGAGGAGAAAATCAGGAAATATACGTGGGCGGGAACTGCTAGTCCTGTTCATATACACTAGTATTCTTCAATGTTATTAGAGGGTGAGGAGAATTTTTTTAATAGCTTAGGAGTTCTCCCTGAGTGAAAATTCCAGGCAATAGTTTCCATTGTGGGGAAACTAGCCTACCATTATGCTCCATCAATAGGTTCAGGGCCTTTCTCGTGCTTTTACAGAAGAATGCTGATATACATGGACCATGCTGCATTCAAATTACAGCAATATTTTTGATATTAAAGTTATGATACTTCTTATGAGATACTCTCAGTTGCCTTTTATTCTATCTGGGTTATCATAAGAAAAGCATCCTTTGTACTTATAATATTAGCAAATTGTGTAATTGATTTAAATAACCTGTTTTAAGTCACATGTTTTCTTTTTATTAAGTTATTTCCTCCCAAGACTTCAGCCTTCTTACATTCTGAGAATATGCAGCCAAACTAATAAGCAGCCTTTCTCATAAAGTGTGACACCTGCCAGCCAGGGCCTGTCTTTCGGGACCTAACAGGAACCTTGCCAGAATGGCCTATCTTGGACCCACAGATGCAGCCAGGCCTGCAAGCCACCATGACACTCTCACTCTTCATGGCTGCAAAGAATTCAGTGGGGTCCCAGTTTCATTGAGCAAAGTTGTTAAAGAAAACCCTTTAAGACTATCTACCTGCCTAGGCACCCAGGAAGCAGGGCTATAAAGGAAAACCAATTCAGTGTATCTAATAATCAACTATCTATCTGCCTGTCCACCTGTCTGTCAATATGTTTCCTATCTTCTTCACTGTCAATCAATTACTGAAGGGCTCACTCCCAGGTTTCATGAATGGACATCTGAACCCTTTATAAAATTGCAGCATTGGGAGGGCGGCGCCCATGGCTCAAAGGAGTACCAGAGGTGGTGGGTTCAACCCAGCCCTGGCCAAAAACTGCAAAAAAAGAAAAAAAAAATTGTAGCATTGAGCCCCATGTATCTTAGAACTGCACCTTTCAAAAGCATGCTATTCTCTTTCAGGATGAGTATTGAATTAAGACAAGCTGGCCTATGGGTAGGTTCCCACCAAGCCTGGAGATAAGTGTCTAATGATGGGACTTTCCTATCCTGCCATATGAGACATATGAACATTCAAAAGCTCAGGAAGCGGGAAGAGATCTCAGAGCAATGTACACTATACCTTAAAGTAACTGGGTGAACTCAACTGCTAAAATCCCCAGCATACAACCTCTCCTGTGAGACAGGGAGCTTTTGTACGGCTGGGACAATTCCCCCAAATCTTTTCGAAAAAGAGCAAACATGCACCTCTTGTGAAAAGAAACTATCTCTGGACAGGGAGCTATCAGGTCGCTTTTACCTCTAAGAAAAGTGAAATGTTAACAGGAAACCCTGTGTGATCCAAAACTTCATATGACTATGTGCTGGGCACCACCTTCAGGGGATGGGGAAGATCGTGAGGGAGGTAGGCGTGCGCACATGTGCGCACCTACAGGGCACAGTGCACAGCAGCCCACCATAGGAGAACCTGACTCGGCTTCTTGGCCACCCTGACTGGCTGCCTTTGCTGAATTGGAGAGGACTTGCAGCCACTTCAGAGGAGGGGACACAGCCAATGCAAACCAAACACAATCTGCTTCTCTGTGAATTGCAAGCAATTCCCAACTGCCTGAGCTAATGGTACAGAGCAGTAGAGCAGATAACCCAATACGGTGGATAATCTCAAAATCATTTTCCATTTGGCTTGTGGAATGAATTAAATGATTTGTTTCAGCTTCAGCAGATTTACCTTCCTAATTATGTTTTTTGTTAGACTAGAAACATTCAACATTGTAGGAGGTTGCCAGGGATTTAAAAAGTGCAGCAGATAATAGCTGTGTGAGAGAGCAGTGCAGAGGTCACGGGGGATGATAGGCATCTATTGAGTGCCAACTATATGCAAATCAGTGAAGGGGACAGCAATGATGAGAGACGTGTTTCCTGCTATCCGGGTTGTGATGGAGCAAACAAGACCAGATCCAGAGTCATAATAATATCTCGAGAGTTAGAGATATTTGATTAAATAAATGGCATGTGTAACAGAGTATACATGTGTCATTTCTTTACTTGGAATCTCCCTAGATGTTCTATAAATATTTGCTGAATGAATGAATGAACAAACAAGGCTCATTCTGAGCAGCCAAGAAGAGAAAGCTCTGCTTAGTAAGATGGACAGGAAACTTGTTCTAAATCAGAAGTGTCTAGAAAACAAGTTGCACACTCAAGGTTTTGCAGAGGCAGAGAACATGAATGGTAGAACATGGTAGATTCCCTCCCAACCTGCCTAACCCACTTCCTCTGGGTTACTCTTCATTTTGCTTATGCCTCAACCCAATGCTCCCTTCTCAAGGAGACCTTTCCAACACCAGGCTGTGGCAATCCTCAGGAATATGCTTTTTCATCCCTTTTAATTCACCTTCTAAGCATTCCACACAACCCAAGGTAAATACTTTGCAATATTTGTAGAAAACGTTTTTCTCTGATGGAATGTAAGCTGCACGGTGGCAGGGGATATTGCCTCTCCTTTTATCACGGTGTTTCCAGCACTTAACACAGTGACTTGTGTATAGTGAGGCTAAATAAATATTTGTGGTGGAATAATGTATTGAACTAAAGTGCTAAAGTTAGGAAAGAGATCTTTAGCTGAACTCTAAGGAATGGGTCAAAAATATTATGTGAAGGAAAGAGAAAGAGGAATTGCAAGAATGGGAATCTGCCTTAACATCCACGTAGAGATGAAAATAAACAGGAGTATTTAATGGGATCATTAGAAGGCTTATTCATAAAGTTATAATAAGGATTAGAAATTATTTTTAAAACCTCCAAAAAACTCAAGTGTTTCCTAGAAGCTATTTTAATGGATTAGCTCATCTACTCCTGTTGCAAACCTGTGAAATGGCTATTATCCTTCATTTACAAAAAGGGCACAAAGGCTTACGGTATTTCAGGTCTCTTAGTGAAGATGTGTTAGCCTCACCATTGGAATCCAGGCCTACTCATCTGCGTTACTCCAAAGCCCATTTCAATCACTAAGCAAACGAGGTACTGTATTCAAAAACTTTTTGTGAATTCTAACACACTCAGCAGTTGTAACATGTGTGGATAGAAGCAATAATAAACACCCAAAATGACAGACTAACTAGCTACCTAACTAGCCAGCTAACTAAGGAATACAATTGTTTCAATAACTAAATACATCACCATTTTATTTGGTTATGTAAAACTTGTACTGCCTGAGTAGAAAAATCCCAAAGTATACCCTTTTCTAAAAGACAAGAAAATCTGGTTATCTTTGATGCCCAAATAAATGGGTGAAGTGACAACATTCATGAACTTTGTCACCAACTAACTAGTTTAACTTTCCTTTTATGCTATGGTTTAAAGGTACAAAATAAATATTAAGAGCAACATGGCCATTGTCAATAAGTCCAAGGTTGAGCCGTCCAACAAAAGTGACTAGTAGAATGGATTTGATGCAAGTATGAAGACGCTGGCATGGCCAGAATTGGCAAGGTGTGTTGGTGTAATGAAGTCTAAATCTCTAGACCAGTGGTTCTCAACCTTCCTAATGCCACGATGTATTTTCTTTGTTACAAAGGGGTCGCGACCCACAGGTTGAGAACCGCTGCTCTAGACTGTAAGCTTCAAGGAGGAGAGAGGTCCAAGGATGTTCTGTTCACCTTTATATCCTTGGTGTCAACACAGCACATAGCACAAAATAAGCTCACAAATATGGAATGAAAGAATAAAACTTCAGATTTAGTTCATTTTTTTTTACAGCTGCTAACAAGTCTAAGAAAGATTCAGTTAATTTTAATTGTAAAAGGTTAACGGGACATTGAAAGCCCTGGATCACATATTTATAGTCGCCATAACTGTTGCAGATCTGAAATATATGGGACATTTCAGGAGGCATTGTCAAGTAGGTTTGGCTAAATTTGAATTTCTAAAAAAAAAAAAAAATTATAACTGCAAAAGCATTATATCACATCATGGTGACAAACAAATATATATATATATAAAAAAGAAAATGTTCTTTTCCTTTCTAACTGGCTATAGTAGCACCCCATTAGCATCCTCTATGGCAGCTCTTAGAACCTCTTACTCTCAACTAACATTTCCTATTACAATTATGAATAACAATCACTATGTTTTAATTTTCATTCAGGAGGTCTCAATAGACTTATTTTACAATAATGAGGATTTGAAAAATGACTTTTCATACCTCTGAAAAATATACTCATGAAAATAATAAAACTTCTATTTGTCTTTACTTGGCATAACAGCCATAACCGCCATATGTCTCAAACAGGTATGCCGGGGCAGAAGGCAGGGCTCCTGTATGTGGAGCAGATCTTGGAGATATTCTGAAGCTGAATGCAAACCACAAGAAAACAAATAAGTCACCATCTCAGGAAGCGTTCCTCAGATATTCTGGTGTTTGAGACAAGTGGAATTATTCCCCACTAATTTATACACCAGTGAAACTGGCTGGTTGGCAAGTCCACAATTAATGTGAATGCCAAGTGGGAAGGCAGCTTTGTTTCATCTCAGAGAACACTTCGCTGAACAGCAGCCTCCCAGCTCTCTCTTTAAACTTGCAGCGGACGCTGGCATTTCTTCATCTCTATTCACTCTATCATTATGATGCATTATACAACGTAATGATGTAATACACCGGAAAGCCGAAATGTGCGCGCCTTGCCAAAAATAATAATAAGAAAAGTATACAATTATTTTCTGCTATGAAAGCCACTATCACTATCATTTCATCCTTCCTCAGCCAAAATGAAAGCTTCCCTAATGGCTCAGAGTCTCTTTATGTTTGTGAATTGAACATGAATGAGAAAAGTAGGACGTCACCTCGTCTGTACTGAGTCAGAACTTTTAAAGGATATAAACCAATTTGTTACTTGAGCCTGGTGTTCTGGCTCTAGAATCTGCTCCAGCCATTATTTCCAATGGTGCGATTCCTGGTGTGATTCTAAATGTTACCAAGCCTTTATTTGTTAATAACAAATTTTCCTAAAAAAGGTCTGCCTTTTCATGTTTCATTAACATTAACCTACAATCACAAGCCACTGTTCTGGGCAGGAAGCACATTTCAGAGAAAAGTCACCGTCTGCTGGTAGCTGTGTTTGTGGCTGATTAAATTAAAAAATCAAAGTAATAAAACCTCAGAAATAAAGGCAACTAATCGCTACATTTCCCCTCCCCCTTACTGAACGCTATTTTGAGTTACAGGAGCAGAAAATTGTTTTGAGAATCAGATATTTTTAATACATCATACGAAAATATTACCAAAAGATTGAAATATTGAGCAGACTTTTTTCCCCCAGCAATTCCTCCTGGTTCTGCCCCTCCTTTTCTCTAACCCTGCTTAGACGCCTCTCTGCTCCGTGGATTTTCCAGGTAGATTTCTACAGCATCTCTAGTGTTTTTCTTCATTATTACCAGGGATCAACCTCTTATCAATAGGACCAAACCAAAAGGAGGAAACCACATCCATGACAGTCCAGCTTGCTGGCAGGAGCTCTGTCAATTTGGACGGCAGCGACATTTCACCATGATATTTTCAGCGCTGTTATTCTAATCGTAATTGGGAAGTGGTTGATTAGAGGAGACCAGAGGCACATTTTTAAGGGAATTCAGGGAACAGAGCAGGGACAGACTGATCCCCATTCCGTCTCTAGCTCTGAAAAAACTGCCTTGACAGAGCTCACTCACAAAACCCAGCCACAGATCATAAAGCTCCCAAGTAGGCTGGCCACCCGCTTTATGCTGAAAATTTGTGGGATGCCATTTTTTGCCTGGCAAAATTAGTAGGAATGCTTAACGTAATTAATTTTTATACTAAACACGTGTTGTTATTTTTTTTTAATGTACAATTACTAAACCATCGAAACCACAGCAGAGCACAATCAGATGTGCCTGAAAACACATAATTGACATAAAGGACGTGCAGGAAAATAACATGAAAACATAAAATAAATGGTTATTGCTATTTAGAATCTGCATTTAAAAAGTGGAATTAATCATAAGTGTGCATTATTAGCTAATAATCGGGTGGGAGCGTGCAGGGCATATCTTGTTTATTGTTGCTGTCGCCGCTATTGTTACTGTTATTATTATTTTCTGTGGACAATTTTGCCAACCTGAGATTGTTTTGAAGAATTCCCAGTGATTACTCAGTGCATACAGCCTGCCGACTGTTTTGCATTATTCACTCGCCACCGAAACACAGTCACTTCTGGGGAAGGCCCCAGAAAATCCCAAACATCTCGTAAACAATGCCAGCAGGTATAAGGTACGTTTCCTCATCCAAAAGAAAACCAAAGAGGGGCAGAAAGTAAAGAAGTATAGATTCTTATTGCAGGGCAAAAAAAGCCCAGAACAAAAAGAAAATATGTGCAGTAACAGGGATTACAGCATGATTCAACATGCCATTTCGCCATTCATTTCCCCCTCTCTGCTCTCTTTACACACACACACTCACACACACATGTGCACGTATAATGTAGCCTCAGAAACAAAGCAGGATAAAACATACATGGTGTCCCCTTTTTGATGACTGCTGGTGGTCACGAGCTATGGATAACATAAATTGATTTGTGCCCCCGAGATCCACAGATGGCAAGCTTTGTAGAATTCAGCACTTTCAGACTTGAGGCTTCAATACCCCAGGATGGCAGCTTCCAGCTGCCCACCCAAGTTCTTTTACTTTGGGGAAATATGTTAGGTGTTCTGTGATCAAATTCTCATGCTATGAAACCATGAAGATACGATAACAGAGCATAAAACAGAAGTAGTGTCTTCAAAGTGTTGAAACAGCCAGTTGGAAGGTGAGAAATTTGCTGACACGGCCAGTTTTCTTGATCTATATGAGGTAGAATAACTTAAATGATACATTTTTGTTTCCTTTCCCATATTTTGGTGTCACATTAATTGTGAAAAAAAAAAAACAAAAACACACGTCGGAAAGAAAATGACCAAAAAGGTAAAAACAAGGAGAGAGGAAGAAGAAAAAAGAAAAATAAACTTGGCTAGTTATTCAAATTTAAATTTATGTTATATATTTTTCTAAAAGGCCAATTTGATAAATCCAATCCATTTATTACATTTATTTATTTAATAAATATTTCTTGATTGGCTACTATATAACAGATATTATTCTAGGCCTTAGAGATTCAGTGAATAAAACTGACCAAAATCCTCACCCTCACAGAGTTCGCAAGCGTAAAGCTAGTCGAGAGCTGGGGAGGAGACAGGAAACTAAGATACATCAAATAAAATGAAAGGGAAAAAGTGAAACTTACGGAGAGGAATCTGGTCTAAGCAGACAAATAAAGAACAATTTTTCTGATTTGTGAATTCATTTATATAAAAATCCGTTCAAAGTTAGGAAACTTAAATCCCTCTTAGTTCTTGTTATTTTTAAAAATGTCTTCCTTGAAAAGAATATAGTTATTAACTAAAAATGCATGCTTCAGCAACACACACACATATCCATATCAGTAAATACAATATTTGAAACTTTAAAATTGGAATAGACTCGAGACTATGGTCCCTGCACTATAACTACCAATATGTACAATATACTTTGATCTAAACCAATGTATTTTAAATTGCCTGAGTAGAAAATGTACTTATTTTCCAGGGTACACACAGTTCCTGGGCATATATATATATATTTATTTTTATTTTTTTTAAATACAGAGTCTTACTCTGTCACCCAGCCTAGAGTGCCATGGCCTGAGCCTAGCTCAGAACAGCTTCAAATTCCTGAGTTCAAGAAATGCTCCTGCCTTAGCCTCCCAAGTAGCTGGGACTACAGGCACCCACCACTATGCTACTAAATTTTTCTATTTTTAGTGGAGATAGGGTCTCAGTCTGGATGAGGCTGGTCTCAGACTCCTGATCTCAATCGATACTCCTGCCCCTAAGTGGTAGGATTATAGTTGTGAGCCACCGTGCCCAGCCTGGACTCCTAATATTGTATTAATGTATTTAAAAAGGAAGGAGTCTTAGTATACCTTAGCCCCAGGGATATCCCTCCTGCCCCTCAACCCACATACCCATCAGACTGAACAGAATTTGGCTGGGATCACTTCCTCCTGGAGGCTCCAACCCAACCCATCAAGAGGAATAAATTCTGCTCTGACTAATGGGAGGGAACAAATCCACATACAAACCCACATGTCAGGGAGGAGCCAGCAGGACTCAGGAGGCTCCTCAAACCCTGACCCCACGTACTGTTGCTCTCAGATGGGCATCTCATGTAGCCAGGGCACCTTTCCCTCTGCGTACCTACGCCAGAGAAGAGACTGTAGGGGCCTAAGTTATCCTGGGGGAAGGGCATCTCCACTTGCACCTCTTTTGTTGATGCTCACTGAGACCTTTTCAGAGTCAGAAACAAACTTAGATCAAACAGTTACATTTAGAAAAAGGCTTACCCGTCATACTTAACACCCCTTTCTCGGCCTCTCTCTTCTTCCTTTTGCTGGCTTCCCTGGGCTTGCAGGATTCTCTTTCTTTTTTTTCTTTTTTTTTTGTAGTTTTTGGCCGGGGCTGGGTTTGAACCCACCACCTCCTGTATATGGGGCCGGCGCCCTACTCCTTTGAGCCACAGGCACTGCCCTGGGATTCACCTTTTTTACCCCGATAGGCCTTGCTATCAACCGCAAATACCTTAGTGTGAATGTAGGGAAATTTGCAACTAAAGCCATTTTCTGCCATCAAAAAGAAGAAAAGCACTGTCTCCCAAGACAAGAGTTCCAGGATCTTTCTGGATGTTGTCTTTGAAATACATTGCAACTCTTCTTCCACTGAACACCCATTTCCAGACTAGTTTCAATTCTCATTAGCCTTAGACAACTGGATGAATATTTTCTCACGATTCATCAAAAACAAAGATGGAGATGATTTGTGCAAAGCCACCTACTCTTCAACCAGAAACACCATCCTCTTTAAATCGCTTAAAAGAAAAACAGAACAAATTTGGCCATGCACAGAAAAGATATGTTTTCACTAGTCTGAAAAAAATGAGGCTGATGAGTCTTCTCAGACTCAGGGTTCCTTCCCCTTCCGTGTATCTTACCCCAAGCCCTTTGCCTCCTCCAGAGCTGAGATCCAGGAAACCTAATGTGATACATGGCTGAGGATTTTCTCATCCAAACTTTTCTGGTTGTCCAAAGGGTGGGGGGAGATGGTTTGGGGAGTGCAGAGCCATCCTAAGCATTCTCCTTCCCTGCACAATCTTTTCACTGCTGACTTGGAAATGCGGCTTTATTCACTCATGCACCTCATGGCTTTGAAACTTGATTTGATCAAAAATGTTAATTATGCGTCTCTTTAACATGATTTATAGGACATTAGTGACAGCGGGGGACATTGATGTTTACTCTGCGCAGGTAAGACACCACAGTCTAGGGCTGCCTCTGATTTCTATGTAATTAGGAAAATTTGGCCCACCCAGGGGCCTAATAAGATCACCACTCTCTTCCCTCCCCCAAATGCACAGTAAGTCACTAACTTACACGTTATCTCTACAGTTTCTAGTAACTTCTTTTTCCAGTAAAATTACAGACAAAGAAAAACCACAATCCCTCTTGTGTGTCATCTGCAAGTAACTTTGCGCAGCCGAGTGGGGTGAGTTGCCAGCTGCTACAGGTCTCCTGCAAATGAAAATCAGGCTAGTGCTTCCTTTCTGCATGCCGGGCTTATGTTGTACGCTTGCCCACACCCCAAAGCCATCTTTTGCGTCCAAGTGGATATTTGTGTGATTGTGTTTATGTGCATTTGTATATTCTTTATATAAATACACTTGGGGGGAGAAGACCTGCTTTAATGCTGGAGAAACTTATCTGTGGAAGGCTCCCTCTATCACTGCTGAAATGATTGAAAACCTGGAATGGAAAGAAGACATAAGGGCCTAAAGATGGGTAATGAATGCAGAAATAGTAAGAGTTAATACCTTTTTGTGCCTCCCCTGTGATCATCACAGGTGTGGTCATGAAATGGTTACACGCTTCCCCTTGCTCTCATGCATAAGCTCATAGGTAACCACATTTAGATACATCTCTTCCTCCATCTGTGCAAACCTCTTTGAGAAACACAGGCCCTCAATTAAGAGCTTCCGCCAACCTATACTTTTTGTGCCTGTAACATATGCCTTGGTGTGTTGCTTCTAGGAAACTTATGTGCGTTTCTATGCTATTACCGCATCAAGCATCTCACAGTATAAACAAGAGTATAACAAGTCCACAGCAAAATCCTGAACCCATTTTAAGGATGTATAGCGAAAGGATGGTACAAAGCTTCTGGAGAGAAAGGACAAGAAATACAAAGAAGGACTGGAAGTCTTTCTTCTTTTCTTTAATCAGAGCAGCTTTGTGTGAGGGTACACAAAGCTTTGACATAAGCGATATTTGGGTTTGCGCTGCCAGCAAGGGAAAATTCAGTTTGTGCCACAATATATATGTGTACGGGAAGAGTATTTTTTTAAATACAATAAAATGTTATCTCTGATTAGAAAAGAAAGATGAATTCTCCTGCTAAACCAGGTAACCCTAAAAGCGTGTTAACATGAAATACTAAATAAAATGCTACTCATCTATAATAAATCTTATTACACATTTTGGCAATTTTACTACTAACATAGTGAAGGTTTCAAGCAATGTTTGAAAATAGAAATCTTAAATTGAATCATTGTTGCATGAATATATGCAAAATATTCATTTCTAGCACTGTGAGGGTTGAGTGCTTTTAAATTGGAGAAATCACTCATGACTTCACCTTTTCATGCAAGATAAAGTTGTATGTGGTAACATCATTACAATGTCATGAAAGGAGTGGAAATCATACAACAGTTCTGCCTAAAGCTAATATACAAAAAAAGGGCTTCAATATTTTTCAATATTATTCAATATTTAAAGGTGCAGTGCAAGGCTTTAAATATATTTAAAAAAAATCATTAGGCTTTAGATGTCAGTGAGGCCTTTTACTGAGCTCAGAGACTAATAAAATCATTGATGAGATCTCTTTAATATTTAACGGAATTCATGTCTTAGGTAGTCTCCTATTTTCCACTCCTGTCTCTGCAGATGGGACTAAATATAGATTAAAAAAAAAAAAGATTTAGGAAGGGGTGATTGTAGATTTCCTTAACTATAGCACTAAAATAAAACTATTTACTTGATATTACTGTCATAACAAGAGAAAAAGCATTATGACATTTAAATAGGATTTTCTATCACTTCTTTAACAGAAGATCGCTTCAAAAGTAGCTAATAGATTTATACACACTAACAATCAGGGAATTCAATCAGTGAAAACAAATGAGCAGATTTTCAAATGAGTTCCCGAACCATGAATCATCAATACAGAGTTAGGAGGATTGTGAGAAACTGAGATTTTTTTCTCCCTAATATTGAGGGCAACAATTATTATTGCTGCTCGTGGATTTCTTTGCCTTTTTTTTGTCTATCCAGTAATAAAAAAAATTAGGAGCCCAAGTTGAGACTCAAAATCCCATGTTTTGTCGGAGTAAGCACGTAAGTGTGTGTGTGCATGTGTGCATGTGTGTACACTGATCTAAGGCTAGCTCACGTTTAATTTTATTATTTTTATATAGTTAATCTGTAGGAGAGTAGCACACTTACTAAGGTAAAGTAAGGCATTCACAGGCTCAACTTTAAACCCTGTTTATGTGTGAAATTGATAGCTCTATTTCTGTTATCAAGTCACCAGTCCAGCACTTTGAAGTCATGGTCTGCAAAATAAAATTGTCTCCCTTTTGAATGTCAACCCCTAAAACCAAATATTCCCATTTATTAAAATAAAAATGTAAATTTATAAATTATCATTCTATTTTTATGTAAAAGCATTCTGGAAAGTACCACATACCATTGTCACATGGCAAACAGCCCTCCCCCTCATTGGCTGTTGCTAGGCTACCAGGAAATGGAATGGACCATTGCCAATGATGAATTAACTGATGAGCCAGGATGACAGTAATCTTTGTCACTGGATGCAGTAGCTGTCTGAGCCCTGTCATTTTCTGCATTTCATGTTAAACAGATATACCTAGATTGTAAAACAATACAAAGAAGAATCTGAAAAGGAAGAAGTAAACTTTGACAATCAGAGGGCGGTAGCTTTTTATATAACACACAAGGCTTATTACCTTCACTGAAGAACGCAATCCAACATTCGTTAGCTTTGCTTTTTTAAATTAAAATCTGTGAGCAAATGAAACTTTGTTCTACATCAGTAAAGCAGATTCGAAGGGATACATACTGGGAAATACTCTGTAATCTGTCTACACACGGCCAAAACATCCAGCTAAAGTGTGGGGGGAACAAACACAAAATAATCAGGGATGTTTGGTCCATGATGTTAACCGCTGGGGTATGTGGATATGTCACATATCCTTACTTGGTGAATGGTACGGACAAAGATGCCTGACTAAATATGAGTGTTTGGGCTTTGTACACTTTATAGGTATACATATAAATAACTCTAGGGACAAAAATGCTCGGTCACTGATATCATGTCTACACAGGACACAAGATTTTTCCATTTGGAACAAACAGACCAATTCAGTAAAATTGATTTTTTATGAATTACTGATAAAAATATCGAAGCAATTAGTGGTTTTATTCTACTTGTAGATTCAATCTTAGACCAGTCATAAACTCTTCACAAGAAGAGGACAGGGACTCAGAAGTTCTGGATGGTGGACCTCAATAGAAGATAGAAGTAAAACAAATACAGAGGCAAAGGCCAGAGTGCGCACCATGGCAGGAATCTGCTGGGGGGAAAGGGGAGACAGGCAAGGGGTGTCCAGGAAGTGAGCGTAGTAAGACACCACCACTGAGGAAATTATACTGCAACAAATATGGCTTGATTCTAAAGCAGGAAGATTGATTCCTTTGAACCATACAAGAAAATCTGCCTTATATTTTCAAGATGTGAGGGTGGGGGGGAGTGACAGGGGGAAACCCAGTAATGGAATTTCTGATGCTGGGAATATTTGAAGGTCAAGATCACAGGGAGAAACAGCATAGGGGAAGAAAGGACATCAGGAGGACTCAATTAAAAGTTAAAAATGATGTTTTGCCCGACTACTTCTGTATATAATTTTTTCCCCTAAACAGTCCTGGGAACAAAGCTCAACAATCGGATCTACCCTTGTGCTGATGGCGCATCCCTTCTAAAGATTTACCGAACAGCACATTAGTTGGGTACCCTTCTCCCACGGACTGTGCAGCAACTTTCTCATTAGGAAACAGATTCATTCCTCAGATATACGATGTGAATGTGAGCAGGCAAGTGGGTTACGTGTATGTCTGAGTGTGTGTGCGTACGTCTCTTTTCAGTGGTTTTGGGACAAAATATCTGCCAATGAGACAGGGTCTTGTTAGTCCCTACATTAGGGAGAAGATGAATGGTAGGAGGTCCTTTGGACCTAATACTTCATAGCACTCAAGGCCTGTTCCGTTCTTTTCTAACATGTGGATTTTAGAAATGATAGATCATAACTATAGGCCCAGTGCGTGTGGATGCGGATTGTATGTACTTAATATTTCAGGAGAAATGTGTGCAACCTAATCCAATCACTCTGAAAAATGTAGAAAATGGAAATACATAAAGAAAGCTGCTGGCATGAAAGAGAATAAAGAAGAAATATTGATGAAGCTCTGTATGGAGCAGGCAAAATATATTCATGTAGCATTTGAATATATATGTATATGCATATATATGCTGATATATGTGTGTTTGTATGCATTTAATATATGTATACACACACATATACTAGATAATCAATATGTTAAAACAAATCAGATCAGAATTTTTTTTCTTTAAAGTTAAAATAGGAGCCTGTCCTCCAGTGTGAGTTTTTGTCATCTCCTTTGTAAAGATCTAGAGCATTATGGGAAATTTGTAATACCATAAAAGTGTTTGCAAATATTGGGGTGGTGGCCTGGCTAGTGGATAAAAGCATAAAGTCTGGACGTCTCGGTACCCAGGTATGAATTTCAGTTCTACCGCTTAATCCCAGGTAAGTTATTTAACACTTTCTTGCTTAAAATCCTTTCTTCTATAAAACAGAGATGGAGGGGAGCTGACAGCAATAGTACCTGCTGCTGGATGAGTTCATATTTCTTACCATTTAGAACAGTGCCTAGCATATAATAAGTACTACAGATGTGTTTGTTAACTAAATAAACACAAAAATACATAGTATTTATCCAGAAAATGTTACCTAAGGAAGTTTTTTTTTTTTTTATTGTTGGGGATTCATTGAGGGTACAATAAGCCGGGTTACACTGATTGCAATTGTTAGGTAAAGTCCCTCTTGCAATCATGTCTTGCCCCCATAAAGTGTGACACACACCAAGGCCCACAGTTTTGAAATCTTCTTTCCCATAAAAAAACAGAACATTACATCCTAATAGTTTTATGCTGGCAAACTCAGGAGCCACAGCCCAGTGTGGATCTGAGCTGCTGTTTCATTCTCTGTCTATAGTAACTCAGTCGTGGACCTAGAGCAGAGGGCTGCACCCCTGGGCTCTGCTTCCCTGCCACCTGGAGCCTCTCCAGCTGCCCACGTCCTGGGAATGAACTGCTGGTCATCTTGGCCACCCCAGGTTAATCTCCCTTACTCCCCTTCATGGTTTAGTATTAAGACTTTTGGAGAGAAAGATAAGAGTCAGAGAAACAAAGAAACTTTCTCCAAATGACAGGGAGAAACACTGAACAGTGTGAAGGATAAGAAAAAAAGAAAAAAAGTAGAAAGCCCAGACCAAAGACAAAAGAAAGAATGAAACAAACAAAAATACACATTCAGCCAGCACCTGGCCATAAAATGGCTGAGACTTGAGACAATGAGGGGGAAGAAAAGAGAAAGACTCTAGTGCACAAGACTTCGAAGGTGTAGCTTCCTCGCCAGGCCCTCCTGTTGTACACCGGACAACAATGAACTTTCACTCAGCAGTGCTTACTGTGTCTGTAGGAAGATCCCTAAAATGTGATCAAAATATCTAAAAATCCCTGCCCTAAAAAAATAAATAAATAAAATAAAAATCCCTGCCCTTATGGAGCTTACACTCCATAGAAAAGGAAACAATATAAAAAATTACCAAATAAGTAAAACAGTGTGTGAAGTCGGCAGTTCCCAACTCTTTTGGCACCAGGAAAATGTTTCATGGAGGACAGTATTTCCACAGGGGTTAGATTAGATTCCCATAAAGAGCCTGCAACCTGGATCCCTCCCGAGCGCAGTTTACCTACCGTAGGGTTTGCCCTCCTACTAGAATCTAATGCCGCCCCTGATCTGACAGGAGGTGGAGCTCAGGCAGTGATGTGTACAATGGGGAGCGGTGTAAATACAGGTGAAGCTTGCTCACCTCCTGCTGCGCAGCCCGTGCCTAACAGGTCACAGACTGGTACCAGTCCACGGCCCAGGGGTTGAAGATTACAGTTTTGTAATAACAAAGACTAAGGGGAAGCAGCAGAAAAAGTTCAGGGAGTGTATAGGTACAGCCAGGGGGTTCCTATTTGGCACTCGCCTTCCATCCAATAGAGTACAGCACTGCATAGCCCACAGGGGGCCGGGCTTATGATTAGGGTGCTTATCTGATTGCTTTCTGATTACTTGATTAGATTTTGCCCAAATATGTCCATTAAAAGTTCTCGCAATGGCTGGGCAGCTGTAATCCCAGCACCCTGAGAGGCCAAAGTGGGTGGATTGCTTGCGCTCAGGAGTTTAAGATCAGCCTTAGCAAGCTAGAGACCCCAACAGAAAAAAATTAGCTGGGTGTTGTCAGGGCACCTGTAGTCCCAAGATACTTGGGAGGCTGAAGCAAGAGGATCACTTGAGCCCTAGAGACTGAGGTTGCTGTGAACTCTGATGATGCCAGGGCACTCTACCCAGGGTGGTGGAATGAGAGTATGTCTCAAAAAAAAAAAAAAATCCCGATGACGGAGATTCTGCTCCTCCCTGCCATCATCTCACTGGTAGGGAGGGAAGGATGCAGCCAGAATCTTTGGAGTCCTGATTCCTCCCTGAGGGGCCAGGCTGCTTCTTACACTCTCCACAGAAGATAATCCCGCAACACAGCAAAATGGGAAACTGATGCAAAGTGTATCTTCCCACATCCAGAGGTGCCTCGGTCTTCTCCTGTCCCCTGCTGAGCTGCTTAGTGCCATCTCTGGGGCTTCTATCGCAGAGGAAGAGCCATTGAAAACATAGGTGAGCATTTTCAAACAGAGAAGCAGTGTGCTTCTTCTCTCTTCCCCCCTTCAACCGATGAAAAACAAGCTTCTTAGTATGCCTCCCACATTCTCCTCCCAGGATTGCCTTTCACTCCTTGATCTTACTGGTCTCTCTTTTTCTCCTCCTGTTCAAATTCCCACAATAGTAGGCAGTTTTGGAGTCATCATTAGGTTTGAGAGGTAAGGTCTGGGGAAAGAAGGTAGGTCTGACTAGAAGTGGGCAATCACAAGGCCATGCTCTTTACACCCTCAACATTACCACAGCAGATGGATTCTTGTTGAGCACTAATGGAACACAGTGGTTACAAGCATAAAGTCTGGACTCACACTGGGTTCAAATCCTAACCTAATCCTTTCATGCTCTGTGACTCTAAGCAAGTTACCTAACCTCTCTGAACCTTTTCTCATCTGTAAAATTAGAATGAAAATATTATTTCAAAAATGAAGGGAGATGATCCAGTTGAAGCATGCACAGCAGTGTCTTATAAGTGCTGACTGTAAGAAGTTACTATTTTTGTTGTTTACTGGTCCTGAAAGGAACAAGGACTCAGGACTATTGATGTCTTTTGCATAGGCACAACAGGCCTTCAAAAGGACACGAAAATGGAAGCCAGTGGTTCTTTCATTGATTCTGTTATTGCATGATTATGGTCAAGCTTGGATTCATTACATTTTTATATTTTACCTTGTGGAGCAATTTGGTAGTAGGCACAAAAATGACAACCTTTCAGCATCACCCTAAGGTTAAGTCTAAGGACTGAAGCAGTAGGAACAGAACATAATGCTCTTAAAATGTTGTGAGAAGACCAAGGAGACAGGAAGGTGTTTTGTGCCAGGACTCTCAGTAGAACTAAAGCAGAGCTATAGGCATGCCTATCTCTGACTTATGGAGAGAAATAAGTCCCTCATAAACCCTCAGACGCACGTCTAGGGGCAGTGACACATGTAAAAAGTACTTTTTGGAAAAGGAAATATGCAAAAAAGAAATCGGATCATATTTCTTACTGAATAGATCATCCTGGTCATCTATCTGGTGATGGGCATAATAATTCTGCTTAGAGCTTTAAAAAGAAAGGAGGAAACTTGGTAGCTCAGTTCGTCCAAATACACATGCTTTCATCTCACAAGAGTGAATTGGCTGCCTTGGTACAACTGAAGTCTGGCGCAATTGCAAATGAACTGAGTGGTTACATGTGTACAAGCAGCCCACAACAGCGCCCCCAGGAGGAGAAGGAGGGAGCACCCAGCCCTGAGATAAGCTGCCCTCCAATAAGAACCTTCCCCAAGAAGTGATCATAATTTAACCTTTCCCCGGCAAATCACAGAAATCTATCCAGAAATATTAGAAATCTTGATTAGAACCTCTGAACAGCATGACAGAAATATCTAACTAGCGGTCTTTGATATTTTGGGAGTCGTATACACAAAGCCAGCCATCCCTGCTGGTGATGATGTCAATGGACAAAAGTCACACGAATTAGAATGGAGAAAGGTATTTCTTCAGTTTATTCCAAGGTGGAAGAAGACTATTTGGCTGAATTCAAATTTTTCTTTCCTCTGGATCCCATCAAATGGGTTTGTGTGTGAGAATAGACATGAAGGCTTTCAAGAAACACTTTGTAATTTCAGTCCAGAAAAAAATGGAGATTCTCGACCTCAGATCTAAGATTAGGCACTTCTGTTTCCTTGCTCTGTAGAAGCAGCTCTTTCTAAATATTCCCTGTACATGGTTTTCTTAATGAGAGTTTTGTTCTGCTCTCCTAAACACAATTAAAGTTCATCATTATATAAGGGCCAAACCCACTTCCCCACTTTCTCCCCATAAAATCCTCACTATAATTGATTCTAGAGTTACTGACCTCTCTCCATTTCTTAGGGGACCTGTCAGTGTCCCCAAAGCAGCACCCCAGCATGCACAACCTCTCCTCCCCACCCTCTCCCCATCACAACTGCTTAGAGCAGGTGTGAACCTGTAACTGAGAGGCAGCTGATTCTTTATCCCAGGAATTTGAAATACGGAAACTAGAATCTACATTACTTTGATGCGAGGAATATGAACTGAAAGGTCATGTAGATGCAGGCTAAGGCCACCATTTGAAGGCAGCCATGATGAGCCATGTGTAGACAGATAAGCAAGCAGAGAAGCTCATCTTTAGAGAAATAAAATGAAACAGAAACAAAGTAGAGAAGAGAAATGATGGGATGATAGTCAGGAAAGAATAGATGCCCATTTCCCCATTCCTATGAGCCGAAGTTCTGTTAGTCTGAGTGGGTTTCCCGAGATGCCCGTGAAGTCTTTTAATAATGCTTTTTTAGTTTAGCTTATTTGAGTAGGTTCTCTTTATTACACCAAATAATTCCTAACACAAGTGATAAATAGTACATAGATATACCATGGCACATACTCTTCAGTACATCTCCTGGTTCAAAGGGATCATTAAGAAGTCCACTGCATTCACGTGCACAAGTGTAGGCCTCACAGGAGTTCAGAAGATGAAGGACATGCAATGTTGAGAACTCCATGGTTATCTGAGAGCTGGGCATTGAGCAGCTCAGAAGGGGGTATTCTCCCGGTATTATTTTCATGAAAAGTTAGGAAGTCTGCCAGTGCTCTTAGGTACCACAGTGATAGGCACTATGGAAACTCAGAGAGATAAAAATCACCAAGAACGATAAATGCTAAGTGTTATTTTCATTTATTATGCATTTGGCTATAGAGAGCAACGTTAAGCATCCTTTAATGCCTGGACACAATCTACTGAATTGGGGCTTAAAAAAACATTACAAAAGCCCTTACTTAGAAGAAAGACAGGGAAGTCTGCTTTTGCCTATCATAAAAGCTCTCCTGATTCACTAATCATTCCATCAGAAAACAGATGGGTCTTCTGACACACGTGGGTATAATTAATGACATGCATGTATGAAAAGTCATAAGCGAATATGGTATGGATTTAATTGTCAACATGCATTGAACAAACATTTAGAGAATAAGAGATCTGGTTCTGAGCTCTGCCGCATTTTTATCCTCATGACTTAGATTTCACATCAGTAAAACTGGGATAATAATACCAACCCTGTTGGGTAGGTGTGAGGTTTAAATGACATAATATTAAGTACATAGTAGCTATTGGAAGATATGCCGTGACATCTTAATACACAGCAAATACTTTTGCAGATTAACCATTAATAAAATCCTGAATGTAATTGCTTTAATAAAATACTCAGTATGCTGCCCCTGCTATCAAGAGTTGCACTCTGATATATTTACCGATTTCTGCATTACAGGGTCTGCATGAGTGTGGAGTACCTTAAACAAGTAGAATGTAAGGAAGGAGCCCGGGCCAAGCTGGCATCAGTACATTGCTTCCAAGTAACTGCCATTATGTGATTGGCTGGGAACAGTAACCTGCTCGTTGCAAAGTCCATATGATGCTGAGTATCACAAGAGTGCTAATCAAATTAACTTTCTTCTGCTAATAAGTGCTGACCAAACTGCTGGCTCATAAGCTCAGCTAGTCACCTTCCTGCTTTAGGTCACCCCAAACTAGTATTCTCCCACTTACTCAGCCCCCTTCTGACACCCTACTGGAGGCTGCTCCTTTTTCTCCACATCCTTCTCACCCTCAATGATTAGCTGTTTTCTACTTCACCTCTCACAAAAACTATGGGATGTGAATAGCAATCCCAAAGAATCCACCTCACTATTTTAAAAAATTAGGAAAAGTTGCTTGCGCTAGGCAGAACTGACTTTCCCATCAGTGCCCCAGTGCTGCTCAGATAAGAGGAGTCCTCCTCCTGTCTGCCCCACCCCGCCTCCCACCCCACCCTCTCTGAAGACCACATGTGAAAACATTCCTCCCAAATCTTCCTTCATTCAAAAGGTAACATGCAGTTTCCAGCAAGAAGATTTCTTCGACAGCATCCCAGATTGTTAGCAAGAGAACCCACAAGCTATAAACGCACATCTAGCAGCGGTTTAAAGGATAACAGCTTTGCATTGGGCATAGGTCAGGGAACCTTGGTATGGAGAACAGGTGGGCTACCTGAGGACCAGCAGGCAGCCTTGCTTTAGACTACCGCCATTTTCAATCAGGATGTTTGGCAAATCATTAGTGTCTGCTAGTTATTAAACAGAGGAAAGTTTAAAAGCCCATGCATATTTTCTCCCAGCTTCCCAGGTGGTAGCTGTTTCAAGCAGCAACCTTTTCACTTTGTACAGCAAGACTTATAAACTTCCCGTGGCTAAAACCGTGTCTTCTAACCGGGTGCCCACGACTGAGTCACAGCCTCAAAAGAGTCGCAAAACCCACAGTGTGAGCCTCTGTCTGAGGAGTTTCCATCCCCTCTCCTTGCAAATTTATTGTTGAAATTACTGAAATGTACACAATTGACTGCATTTGAAGGTGAAATTTGGTGGAAAAATAAAGATATAATAGGACTCTTTCTTAAATAATTTCCTAGTGCGATGTCTGTCTGAAAAAATGAAGTAAAATTATATGATGTCAAAAAATCATGTTTCAAGATGATTGACAACATGTCAATGTTTTGCATTGTGAAATGAGGTGGAAAATTTTAATTGCATGATGGGAGGACATAATATTTATTAGAACCTTGTAACTACAGAGGATTGCAATGAAGAGGACACAATTTTAAATTTGGCGTTAATACGTCAAGTTTGAGTCTTAAATGAACATGCAGGAGTAAAATTCTTTATCAAAGCCTTTCCTTAGAGTGTATGATTAAGTTTTCAGATTCTAATAACTAAACAGGATCGACGTGTGGGGCATGTCTGTATCCTGAAAAAGAGGCTCATTAGTCTGCATTCCTATTCAGTTCTGAACAGTGTTACCACACATCACATGCCTGGGTCAGAGGGAGAGAGAGATGATCTCGCACAGAGCTCGCCTGAGAGGAGGGGGTTTAGCTGCAAGGCCTGGGATTGTAAAGAAGGCAGAGAATAAGGGAAACGACAACGGGACGGGACGGAAGTAGAGGGATGTGCTGCAGAAAGGACTGCAAAGCGAAGATGGAGAGCCAAATTACCTTTAACTGAACTACAAATGGCTCAGCTGAGGGTGGCAAATGGCATCCACATGTGTTGGTCAACAGGCAATAAATAATAAAGAGGTTGCGTTCCTTCCTCCTGGCTCCATGTCCCTCAATACCTTAATAATGAAGAAAGAGATCTCTGCTTCCCCCTAAGAGAAAGATGGTGCTAACCCCCAGGCAGAAACAGACTTCTCCAGATCCCACCCTCCCCATCCAACTCCAGCAGAAGTCAAGCTTTATGGATCAGATTAGGGCTCGCAGGATCCCTGGTTTCCTTCCTATCCTTTTCTCTACCACGCAAAGAAATAGTCTATAACAGTTGCAGCAATTAGAACTTAAAAGAGGAATTCTTTTCTTTCTTCTTTTTTCTTTTCTTTTTTTTTTTTTTTGGAGGGAGGGGGCATTGCTGGGGATGCCTAAAACTACCAGCATCAGGAATATTATTAAGATTATCTGGGGGCGGCGCCTGTGGCTCAGTGAGTAGGGCGCCGGCCCCATATGCCGAGGGTGGCGGGTTCAAACCCAGCCCCGGCCAAACTGCAACCAAAAAATAGCCAGGCGTTGTGGCGGGCACCTGTAGTCCCAGCTGCTCGGGAGGCTGAGGCAAAAGAATCCCGTAAGCCCAAGAGTTAGAGGTTGCTGTGAGCTGTGTGATGCCACGGCACTCTACCCGAGGGCAGTACAGTGAGACTCTGTCTCTACAAAAAAAAAAAAAAAAAAAAGATTATCTGGAAAGAGAAACAAAAGTTCTACCACCAAGCTGGAGAAAAATAGACAATAGCTCTCTCTGTGGTTGATACCAGTGCTTCACACGAACATGGCAAGGACGTAAATCACCAACTTGGAAATCCTAGAGGGTCAGAGAAATGGTCTCTAACTAGTGGAGCAGAAGAGGTCAGAAATTAAAATGGTTAGCAATGAGCAATAAGAAATCTGAACAAGGCTTGAAGAGGACTTGAAAATAGATACTTTATGGCCTCTTTCTTTAAGAATTGAAGAGATAAGCTAGGAGTTAAAGAACAAAGATTCAGTCAAGAAAATAATAGTCACTGTCTTGTGATCAATTTTTTTTTTTCACAGCCCTATGTTTGGTGTTTTCTGCTTATCCTAATGCCACAGGTAGATGAAAGCCAAACATCCGATCCTATGCATACAAATAGAACCCTCCTATTAAACGATTTTTGCTTTCCTGGATAAAATTAGTGAAGGAAAAATTTCTACCTGATACATACAATGGTATTTTTTCATATGGCTTCTGCATTTATTTGTTAGCCAAAATAATTTCCTTTTCCAGTAGTCAGAGTCATTGTTCCAGAAAATTAACACCTCATCTCATGTACGCAAGACCCAAGATGTTTAAAATGCATCTTTCCCCTCCTGAGAACAGAGTTTAAGTAGTGTGAATTCAAAACTTCACAGGTTTCTAAATTGCAAGCCACTGAAGACTTATCTTCCACCTGCTCATCATATTGTTCACTGCATTCCAAACAGAGAGGGAATTTGCGTCTCTGAACCAATAGATATAAAGTGCACGAGAACCTCACAAAGTAATTACAAGTTTATGACATCATCTTAATATTACAAGGAGCGAATGAAAGACCCGAGAGAAACTTGCGATTTCCCTTTTGGGAAAACATTAATGGATGCTTACAATCTGTTTTCTTTTGTTTTGATGTTACAACCAATAATCCACTTTTATGTCTATAAATAAAGACTAAAGTTGAATAAATCCAACAAACCCCTGAGCCTGCAGCTTGGAATCTTGATTCACATTCAAGGCCAAGATTTATGAGTCACTCGCAGAGAATAAGTCGAAGCTGCAGGATTTGGGGGGAAATTATTCCACATGGTGATTATTTGGGGGAGTGATTTTGCATGCACACCTGATCACGGTGTCACCTGCTCCAGCTCGGCCGACATGATAAAACATGGCAATTTTCTCCATTTCCCTTTGCTTGCACAACAGAAACTGATGTGCACAATCTCACACCATTCATTTTTAGATGTGCCTTGTTGTCAGAGGCGTCCCTCCCTTCCCACTTGAGCGCTGACTTGTGGAGGTGTTGTGTGATGATTTATGTAAATGTCTTGATGACTGGAAAGGGAAATGAGGAACACCAACACTAATGACCAACAGTAGAAAAGAACAGCTTAATGGACAAATATTTTCCATCCACACGCGATGGGCTGTTTTCTTGGACAACATTTACCACCTCCTCCCCACCCTCCACATATTCACTTCACTGACTTTAACTTACAGTTGGGACTTTAACTTACAGTTGGGCCCGTGGGGGAAGCTCTCCTGGGGTTTCTAGCCCATTGCTCAAGTACAGGGCTGTCTTCAGACCAGGGAGGGCTCTCTTCCTTCTCACAGGAGTTCCCTGAGTGCGCTCCCTCCCCTTCAACACCTGCAACACTCGCCCTGATGGGGCCGCACCACCTCCCCAGGCAGTTCACTTCAGTGCCTAATTGCCCTTACTGGGAAGAGATTTTTCCTAATGTCTCCTAACAGACATTTTCCCCTTTCCTTAGTTTCAAGCCGTTACTTCTTATTAGACCATTCTCAACCACTGCAAGCAATACTGTCCTCTCCTTAAAATTATTATTGCTCAAATATTTGTAGACAGTTAGCATAGACTTCCATCTCACCAGCTCCTTTTCCTGAAAGCTTTAAATGTTATGTTCCTTTAACCTTTCTTTATAGGTCATCTCTTCTAATCCTTTTATCTTTTTTGTCACCCTTCTCTGGGTTCTCTCTAATTTACAGTATTGATGTTCTCTTTATAATGAGGTGCCCTAAACAGTATGCCGGGCTCCATAAGTGGCTGCCAGGAGAGGTATAATTACAGGGACTCCATTTTCCTATAAGCAACAGCCCCGCCCCTGCCGTCTATGCCGCCTGCCTCAGTAGAGCATTTGTCTTTTTCACAGCTGCACTACATTATCTAAATACACTATCAGTCCCAATTCCTTCTCTCATTTGTCTCTCGAAGACACATTCACCTAATCCGGTGTTTCACTTTTCCTACTACCCATCCCAGTCCCCACGATGGATTCTTTACAAAACCTGAATCCAAGACTTCCTGGTCCGTTACGGGAAAGCTTTCATTCCATCTGTTATCAAGGCTCTAGTCCAAAATAAACTAGACACAGGTAATCGTTAGCTGTGACCTTTTTATTTACAACACTATCCAATTGGGTTTATTTTTACAGCATTGTTAGAGATTAGGAGCAAAGCTTCTGTCTCCGTCACCTAGGGTTTGCTGTGGGTTAGGACCTACGGTGCCCCACTTCATTTCCTGAGACCCAAGCAATGAGCATAGAATCATTTCTAGTAAGTTCTGACTCTGATTAAAAAACAATCTTTATGAAATAGAAGCTAATAAAATTGCTTTCCTAATTACCCTGAGCTAGTTCATTTCCCAGCAAATATAATAAAATAGAGTTACTTGGCTCCGATTCACAAAATCTGAACCCAAGCTCATTATTAAGGCACTTAGCAGGGAAAAAAGCATGTGTGCATAAGATGCTGTCCCATCAAGCAGAATGCAAGAAACCTTTTGAAGTTCAGACCTTTGAAGTTTGAAGTTATTGCGGCATTTTTTTAACATGCAGGTATTTCTGCTAGGAAAAAATATACATTGGAGTCATTTATATTAATGGAACAGTATCTATACTAATGTAATCTGTGGAGGAGGTTTTTTGTTGAGAACAGCAAATCTTTATTTAAGGAAAATATTTAGATTTTTCTTGCACTGTACTTGTTAATCTGTGGGGCTATTATACAAGGCAGCGAGACTTCTATGTAACAAAATAGAGTAACTCATGTCCCAGGGCTATTTCTGCTATGACTATGCCACTCACAAATCTCTTTCATCTATTTAAAGCATGAAATTCTGATGACTAAAAATGTTCGGGGATTGTTTTATTTTCCTCTAAATGTCCTATCATTCATTAATGTAGACACTATTGGCTAATATTTCTAATGCACGCATGAATACTCCGCTAAGGGAGGTTTAAGATGCTCCACTCCCAGGGGGAAAAATACACAATTACTAAAATTAAGAGAGACTTTAAAAAGAGTGTATCCATTAGGAAAAGGAGTGATATTTACATGGCAGAATTAGGTAGGCCAAGGAACGAAATTCCTCCTCCACTTGGCAAGATGACACATCATTTCATTTTACGTGACATCGCCAATAGAGTTGCAACTCCGGGTAAAAGCAGAACACCAAAGTAAATACAAGCAGGACTGAGTCTCAAGTGAGAGCCACGTCCCAATAGCCAGTAATGCGGTTGCTAAAGTCTTTTCTCTTCGTTGGGTATTTGCCTAAAACCAATCTCTTAGCACTGAGGCTCGCAAATCTGAAATGGAGAAAGAAATTGCTTCTGTCTTCTACCAGGGACTGCAGCTCTTCTTGGGAAAATTTGTGAAATTCCACCCCCTGGGCAAAAACCATGGCTTTTTGTCAATATGCCCCGGGTGGAAATCTGACATTTCCATAATGATATGACAGATTTCCATCTGGGAAATCTGCCTTCTGTTTTCACAATGAATTTGAAGCAAGAATGAAAAATCTTTCACTTTGTCTTTAAAACTATTTAAAAGAAAAAAAAAGAAACCTGATTCCCCCCCCTTACCTTGAAATAAGAGAGTACTACCTGAGAAAAATCTGTAACTGTTTTGAGTTCAATCAATTCATCAGCAATACTTAAAGAAGGGAACTACATGGAGAATAAATCCTTCAGGACAAATTTGTTTCTTGATAGTTAAAACAGATGAAAGAAATAATGTGTATCTAGCAATAAGGGAATAGGCAGGAACAGCATACAGCTGGAATTCAGGGGGAGAGTGACAGAGGGCATCAGGAAGTCTATTTTGTGAAACTGGTTCTAATTGATTTGGATTGGAGTATTGTCATATAGATTGTAAATTTGCTGAAAGATGGTAAACAAAGGATAGCAATGAACAGAGAGCACAGGGGATGACACGGGGGTTAATGTGAGTTTTGATCTCATTTCTCACTTAGAAATGCAACCAAGGAGGAGCAACCTGAACAAAAAAATGGAATATGCAAATATCCTGAATGAACGCGTTGCCATCACCAATGAGAACTGAATTTCCTTAGAGACGTGGGAAGGGGAGGACTGTGGGGAGAGGGGAATATAAACATAAAACTGGCTTGGAAAGGCTAAAGCCAGAACAGTACAGGGGGAAACTGTCAAACACATGAGTGAGCAGTTTACTAGTTTTTTAAGGCCGATTCACTCCAAATAGTTTGAATCGCTAGTTGTTCTGTTTTGTTTGTCAGGGTGGGGGATGGGAGGTGCCCTGACCCTCCTCTTCTTGAGTTGAGTCCCTGAGTAGAAATCAGGGGATTAAAGTTGATTGAGTTTTCTGTTTTCCTGCAAAGTTGATTGTCCCAGACTCTTTGAGACATAGAGAATACTTTTTTAATGCCTTCAGAAAAACAAATGTTGCATTTTCTCTCCACCCACCTGCCAAGCCCAGGAGGCCCTGTTGTCATTTTTTGTTGTTAGTGTGGTGTGTGGATGTTTGCAGCAGAACCCGTAGAGTGGGACCATCCTGGGAGTTTGAAGGCAACTGACCAATTGAAAGTAAACACAAAAGAGGAGGGAATTTTAGAAAAAAAAAATCAAAGGTGAAAGGAGTGGAGGAACTGATTTGCTCTCAAAGGCAAATGTGTCCGATGATTAACACCAGGTCGGCATGCTGAGAGAAAAACGAGGCAGACACAGAGAGCGCGCGGCATCCGGTTTGCCGGCACATCCTAATGAGCACGATGGTCAAATGCCCTGGGTTTGCCATATGTTGTGGCCATATGCATATCTGGTGAACCAGATGCCCTGCTTTTTTTCCCCCATATTGCGCCATTTTTCTCACAGCATAAAGACATGGCTTAAGTGAGAAGCAGGAGGGGGTAGGGGGTAGGCAATGATAGCTTGTTTTTCCAAAAGGTTGTAGGACAGAAAACATCAGTAAATGTATCCCTGCCCTTATTCTGCTCCCAAATATTTGATGAGCACCTACTAGTTTCAAGAAGTGTTTAGATCAAATCAGGCCTGATAAATCCTTCTTGGGTTACTAAGGAGGGGTTAAAGGTGCTCTGTGTAGCCATCATAATTTCCCTCAATAAGCTGTCCAGTCCCTTGGTAAGAGGATTGGACGCAGGTGGACGCCATTTCTAATGTTTGTAAATTGGCCTACGAGTTCACCTGAGACCACTTAGGCATGGCACCAGTTCAAACTGCTCCCTTCACCTGGAAGAGCCTCTCCCTGTCCCATTTTTACCTGCTCTTCAGTGCTCGCTCATTCACTAATTTATTAATGTTTTGGCTGTCTTTTAAACTTACCTGGCACCACTCAAGACCCTGGAGATATCATAATGAGCAAAAAGGAAACAGTCTCTACCCTGAAGGAGCTTGCAATCTAGTGGTACGGACATGGATCAAAAAATGAAATAATGCATCATTACAACTGAAAGACATGCCGTCAAGATAAAGTACCATGAGCCGTGAAAGTGTGAACAGGAAGACCGGCTCTAACCCCGCCTCCCCTGGGGGAACAAGGATGGGTCATCTCTTGGCAGCTACTGCAAGGAAGGAGGCCTTTCTGATTCTCCGTAGCCAGGTAAGCTATGCACCTGTTCCCCCATGGGGTCTCTCTCTCTCTCTTTCATAATCCTATAGCACATTGTTAAGCCCTTAATAAAGTCCATTTGTGTCATTTACAAATTTGTCTGGCTTTCTTAATGCAAGACAGTACACATTCCATGTTACCTACCTTTGCAATCTTAACGGTGCTTCCCCTACTCAATACATACTAGCTGAAGTGCATTGTCATCCCCATTACTCATCAACAGAGAAAAGAAATATAAACAATATATTTATCGAATATCAGATCATCTGAAAGTCTTGCTGGAGAAGTTCTGCCTGTCTCAGGCTCCCACCACTACCGCTGTACTTACACAAGTTCCTATTTGTCCCTGTACCCACCTTCTCCACAAGCTTGTGAGCTCCTAGAGGAAAAGATGTGGGTCTTCATGAAGGGAGTCAGGTGGGAGCTGAGTTTAGAAGACAAAATATGTGTTAGTCTAGCACTAATTCTGGCACTTAATAGACTGTTAATACGTGGCTGTGAAACATACCCATCAACACATAAATTAATTTTCACTCCCTATTAGGTGTTCTCCCTCTGAATCCCAGCACGATGGCTTTGGCCTTACAAGTGCCTCACCATTGTTGGGCACCGTATGTGTCCTCAGTAGATATTTGTTGATTTAGAGGTCAAACCATTTCAGAAGACACTTTTCTCGTCTGCCATCTCTGGAAATGGAGCCTCCCTAGAACACCCTCCAGATGACAGTGTGTATTGTGTCCCCTGCAGGTGCACCACACAGAGGCCCTGAGTCTGAACATCTATGCAGAATTTGGAGGAGTTAAGGAACTGCCCCAAATTCCACAACAAGCTCATGGCAGAAATGAAGCTATTCTTCTGACTACAGGCCACCATGACTAGTTAACTTATATGTTTAAAATGAAATTGAATTTAAAGTAATTTGTTTTAAGCATGTTTTGATATTCCACAAAGTGAGCCAAGCCACCCTGGAGCACCAATACAGCAAGACTTGGAATTACTGTTTAAGTGAATTTCTGTTGTGAACCACAGTCAAGTTACTTACAAATCAACCCCATCAAAAGTCCCTTACATGTGGAATTACACCAGGACTAATAGGAAAAAGCCTAATTTTTCTTTAGCCATACAACCATTGAGAAAGAGAAGAGTAGGGGAATCAGCTAAGGAGAATATCCGAGGCTTGATTGGGTACAGTCCGGATAACTTATTCTTTATCTTTGTTCAGCCCCGTTACAGAATCAGCAGACAGGAGGGGCTGTGCAGGGGTAGTACAGTGGGAGGCCACTTCCGCTCTCCTCTGACGCCTTGGGATCGTGGGCAATGGCCTCTGAGTGAGATTCCCCACTCAGGCATACCAGCAAAAAATAGCAGAACCTCGAAACAAACAGAATAAATCTATTTTCAGAAAAGTGCAAGTCCTGCAATACAAGATTGTTCTTTAAAATAATGGGAAGGAAACTAATAAAATTAGGGATAAGCACAATCAACTGTTTCTTTCACCTTAAATCCCTGACAAGACTTTCCACTTTCTTTAGGACATGGAGTTCTGGGTGAAGTCCCAGCCTAAGCCCATTAAGCCCACGTGAAGACAGGATCCAGGGCCCTGCGTCTTCCGTTCCATCATTCTGTTCACCAAGGAAAGGTTTCCTTAGTGAACAGGATTCTACACATCAAGCACTGACCCTTTCCTTGGCAGATTTTTAAAGTCAGTCCTCTGTATGTTTCCTTCAGATGCTTGCAAAACGTGTGAGAGACGGCATTTGATTTTCCGTAAATGGGTCATTTTTCAGTTCCTAATTTAGAAAACTCACTCTTAGTATTTTCCTGCTGGGGGTATCTGGCAGGGGGTTGGCTGAGGGAAATATCAGGGAAAATATTATGCCATCAACTTAAAAACATACTTAAATTATTTTCTTCTATGTTTTTAAAGTCCTTCTATTATATATCAGTATAGCTGAGTTGGTTTCTGATCATTTTCATTTAGTTTCTTAATTGGACATTTTATAGATCTAGAGGTACATGTTCAATATGTCGAGGGAGAAAAATCTAACTAGCAATAACATCAAAACAAGACTAGAACCAGGAGAGACTTTCCTGCACCTACAATCCTCCTGTTCTACTTTGCTCTACTTTTTTTGTCGGGGTGAGGATAGAGAAGGGGTACAGGCCCAAGCTCTGCACTAGCAAAATAAATTAGGGAACTGAGGCAGCTAGTGCAATAATTCAGTTCAAAAATTTCAGGTGACCTGAATTTTGCAGACTGGCAGTCTAATAAGCACTCTTGCTGCTAATGGTTCTGTTCTCTGTGCCCCTGTCAGTTTGGGGTTTTAAGTCAGATTTCGTTAGTCAGACAGTTTAGGTTAGGGTTGAGATTGCTACCTGCATAGTCATTTCATACACAGCAGAAGAAGAGGAAAGAGATGCCTTTCCCTCCACTGACTGAGCCAAGAACCTAACAGCCAAAGCACTGCCCAGAAATAAAGAGGATGTTTCTAACGTGGATCTGGACAAATGGCCAGTTTTAATTATGTTGACTGTTGGCAGGTGGACCTAGAGCCTAAAATTGCACCAAACGCAACCTATGAGGACACATGCCATCACCTAGAGAAAGCAAATGAAAGCAAGTCAGGGTCCCAGCAGGAAACAGAGGTGTCTCCAGCTAGTTCAAATGAGGAGACTTTAAGTAGACGTAAGGGAACAAACAAGAGACGCAGAACAGGCAGAGCAATGCATGGAGACTCAGGGCAGCAGGAGGCCTTCAGGCTGATAGAACAGAGGTAGGAAAAAATAGTGCACTGAGACCAGTGGGAGTTGGAGGAGAGCCAGGAGGCCCTCAGAGAAGTGCACTCAAGAAGACAGGAAGTGGAAATACTCTCTCTTCCCTCCCCCTGGTGGCTACCAGTGAATTCAACCTGCCAAATCCAACCTGGAGCCAGGGTCAGCCTCCTGGGTGGGACACAGAGCAGGGTGTAAAGGATGTCGAATGCCTTTGGAGGTGGAAAGTAAATGTTGAATACCTCGCACCATCAATTATATTCTAACATTGAACTAGGACTGTTGCTTCAACCCTCCCTGAAGCATGAAGCAGTGATTCCTACATTTTTGGTCCAATGTCTCCACATAACCCTCAGCCAGCATGCGGCATGCTCTACGTGCAGTAGCCACATCCTCTTCCCTTCAAAACCCTGTGTTTGTTAAGGCTCTTCTGACCCTGCTGTCCTCTCTTCCCTAACTTTTGACTTTTCTCTGCTCCCATAGCCCTTAGCAAACTATAACACTTGCTATTAGCAGTTGATAATTATTCATTAAGTCTGTATTTTTTTCACTCAACAAATGAGTAATTATTAAGCCTTATTAGATACCAGGCATTATACTTCATGCTGAGGAAACAATGGTGTGTAAAAAACACAAGGTCCTTGCACCCTGGAGCTCCCAGTCTAGTCAGGTAAAGAATGGTGAGTGCGATCATCACAAAAATGCACATGGAATGGCAAACTCCGGTAGTGCTATGCATACAAAGAGCAAAGGGCCTTGAGACTACATGCCAGACCGACCTGACCTGCAGATTAGGGGTGAGTTCCTGAATAAGTAAAGACTGATTTAAGCTCCGAATATGGAATCACTGAGTTGGTATTCACTAGACAAAGGAGCAACTAGAGAAGGGATAGATAGAGAGTGGGACTCCCAATGGAAATAGCATGTGCAAAGGCCCCGAGATAGGCAGAGTCATGTTGAGCATTGCTGAACTAGTGGGACTCCCATGGGGTGGGCCATAGAAAACCAGGCAGAGTCAGTTCAGTGAAGCAGCAGCTTCACTTAAACAAAACCAGGGCCATATTTGACCAACTTTCTAGAAACCAAGCTGTGCACTAGCAACCTTTCTCAAAGTTCTGCTGAGAATAAACATGAGGCTGCAGCCTTTTTTAATGCATGTTTCTTCACTGAAACCTTATAAAGATCACATTAGTTCCCCCCACATCTCCTTTCCACCAGCCATTGATTTGCTGAATTTTGTTAAATAGCCCATTTCCTAAGGCAGAAAAAATAATAAAATGACAGGTCTCTGAGCTGTAATATTCTGTAAGCTTCTCACATTACCTGATTATTCAAAGAAATGGGAGGCCAAGGGACTGAAGTGGTTTTAAAGGACAAGTAAGGGCTGAATGTTGTGTTTTTCTTGTCTAGTTTGTATTTGTCTATATTTGTTTGCTTTGAGGCTCTTTGGGTTAGTTTGGTTTGGGGCTTGTTTTTGCATTTACTGTAGAACAGATTTTCCAAATGAGGCAGGGAGCAAGACGTGGTAGACTTGTAAAAGGCATCAAGGATAAATAAAGGAAGATAGGATAGTAGTGAATGACACCCTTTTGCTCATGACCTTGGTTTCTCTCAGCTCCAAAGATCACAGTCAAGTTCTCAAACCAAAGCTGTTTATTACCTTGTGCTCCCTCTGCTGGTCCCAGGTTTGCAGAAACAAGGTGTTTATGGAGGTGAGCCTCTCCAAATTCTCCCCACACCTCTCTGCCACTTCTGGGGCCAACACTTCCCAGAGGCCTCTCTACCTCAACGCTCAATTTTAAGCACCTGTGTCTGCAGACCGGGGAATCTACGTTCTACCAACCTTCAAAGCATGAGTTGCCTTTGCCACTGAGTACAGCATTTAGTTGCAAATCCTCTTATTTTGTGCTCTGTCTCTCTTTGTAATCAGTGTCTTCTCTTTGGCCAGTCATAAGTTTCCCTGGGTCAGTAACCCTGACTCGGTTCTTCTGAACCCCAAAGCATCTAGCTCAAAACTGCAAAATTTCTGAGTTTTAAATCTTTGGTGTTTTAACCATCAGAAAGAATGATTTGGTGAGTCTAAAAACAATTAGCAATTGAGAATAAAAAACAGAGCCGTATGCAACCTCTGCAAAAGAGGAAGCGTATCACAGATAAGATACTCTATGGTACTCTGTGTCTCCAGGTGCTTAATTAATATCTGTTGGCTTTTTTTTTTTCAACCAGAAAAGACATTGCATCTTCCTCCTCCTCCCTCTCAACTACTTCTTTCCCACTGCTAATGGAGAACCACCCCCCCCCAATTTTTTCATCCAGAGCATGTCTATAAACACAGCACATGCCTATACACCAGCATGCACCTGCACACACATGCCACGCACACACACAGGCGTGCACACACACCGTGCACACACAGGCACACACACGCACACACCACGCACACCCCTCTAAATTCTTTTTCCCTTTAAAAGGAAAAGTTAATGTAATGAACTTCCCGTGTCCAGGAGAAGAGTGCAGCAGCCCACCAGTCTGGCAGGATGGAGTGGCCTCCTGTTTCTCTGGGGTTGAGCCCCTTCAGGCTTTCTGTCCTAACCCCAACACCTCAGGTTATGGTTTCTTTTTTGCTGATACAAGCTCTGGAGGTGTCCCCGTGGAGACATAAAAAGGCTTCTGGTTCCTACTTAATAAGGAAACCTAAAAATATACAAGACCCTAAATGCATGGCCTCTGAGAGAATTTTCCCATGGGCCACATCCAGGTGTAAGAAATAATTAGGAAGGGCAAAACCATACCTGTATTAAATTTGATATTACATTTACATGCCTGCCAAACACTGTGGCCCATTCTCAACCTAACTTTTAAAATTATGTCTTTCGTTGGTGGTTCTTTTTGTTTTCATTTTTGCCTATATAATGCTAATACAATTGCTTTGTGCTCTGTACTTTACTGAGTTGGTTCACATTTTTTTTCTTTTTTTGCTTGATCTTCACAATATCCTTGGACAGTAGGCATGGGAGAAAGGATAAGTGGCTTGCCCAAGGTCACATAGCTTGTTAGTCGC